>NW_027254919.1:250000-285000 GCF_044704955.1 Pristiophorus japonicus
ACAGAAACACACACATACATACAGAAACACACACACACAAAAACACACACATATACAGAAACACAGACACACACAGAAACACACACACACACAGAAACACACACACACATACAGAAACACACACACACACTCAGAAACACACACACACACTCAGAAACACACACACATACAGAAACACACACACACACAGAAACACACACACAGACAGAAACACACACACATACACAGAAACACACACACACATACAGAAACACACACACACACACATAAACACACACACACACAGAAACACACAACACACACAGAAACACACACACATAAATAAACACACACACACACAGAAACACACACACATGCAGAAACACACACACACACAGAAATACACACACACGTACAGAAATACACACACACACAGAAACACACACACACAGAAACACACACACATACAGAAACACACACACATAAAGAAACACACACACACACAGAAACTCACACACATGCAGAAACACAGACACACACACAGAAATACACACACACATACAGAAATACACTCACACACAGAAACACACACACACACACAGAAACACACACACACACAGAAACACACACAGACAGAAACACACACACACATACAGAAACGCACACACACACACAGAAACACACACACACATACAGAAACACACACACACATACAGAAACACAAACACAGAAACACACACACACACAGAAACACACTCAGACATACAGAAACACTCACACAGAAACACACACAAACACACATACTTAACACACACACTACACAGAAACACACATACACATACAGAAACACACACACACATAAGAAACACACAGACACATACAGAAACACACACACACACACACAAACTGAAACACACACACACACACACAGAAACACAGAAACACGCACACACACAGAAACACACACACACACACAGAAACACTCACACACATACAGAAAAACACACACACACACATAAACACACACACACACACAGAAACACACACACACATACAGAAACACATACACACAGAAACACACACACACACACATACAGAAACACACACACACGCATACAGAAACACGCACACAGAAACACACGCACACAGAAACACACACACATATACAGAAACACACACACACACAGAAACACACACACACACAGAAACACACACACACATACAGAAACACACACACAGACTCAGAAACACACACACACATACAGAAACACACACACACACAGAAACACACACACAGGCAGAAACACACACACATACACAGAAACACACACACACATACAGAAACACACACACACACACATAAACACACACACACACAGAAACACACACACACAGAAACACACACACATAAAGAAACACACACACACACAGAAACACACACGCATGCAGAAACACACACACACACACACAGAAATACACACACACATACAGAAATACACACACACACAGAAACACACACACACACAGAAACACACACACACACAGAAACACACACACACAGAAACACACACACACATACAGAAACGCACACACACACACAGAAACACACACACACATACAGAAACACACACACACATACAGAAACACACACACAGAAACACACACACACACACAGAAACACGCTCAGACATAGAGAAACACACGCACAGAAACACACACAAACACACATACTTAACACACACACACAGAAACACACATACACATACAGAAACACACACACACATACAGAAACAAACAGACACATACAGAAACACACACACACACAGAAACACACACACACACATACAAACTGAAACACACACACACACACACACAGAAACACGGAAACACACACACACACAGAAACACACACACACACACAGAAACACACACACACATACAGAAACACACACACACACATAAACACACACACACACACACAGAAACACACACACACCTACAGAAATACACACACACAGAAACACACACACACATAAAGCAACACACACACACATACCGAAACACACACACACACACAGAAACACACAAAAACACACACACACACAGAAACACACACACATACAGAAACACACACACACAGAAACACACACACACACACAGAAAGACACACATACACAGAAACACATACGTACAGAAACACACACACACACACAGAAACACACAAACACACTCAGAAACACACACACATAAAGAAACAGACACAAACACAGAAACACACGCACAGAAACACACACACACATAAAGAAACACACACACACACACACAGAAACACACACACATACACACACACAGAAACACACAAACACACAGAAACACACACATACAGAAACACACACACACACAGAAACACACACACACATACAGAAACACACACACACAGAAACACACAAAAACACACAGATACACACACACACACAGAAACACATACATACAGAAACACACACACACACACAGAAACACACACACATACACACACACAAATAACACACACACAGAAACACACACATACAAAAACACACACACACAAAGAAACACACACACACAGAAACACACGCACACAGAAACACAAACACACATACAGAAACACACACACACACAGAAACACACACACACACAGATACTCACACACACACAGAAACACACACACATACAGAAAAACACACACACACACAGAAACACACACACATACAGAAACACTTACACACACACAGAAACAAACACACACATACAGAAACACACACATGCACAGAAACACATACACACATAAAGCAACACACACACACATACCGAAACACACACACACACACACACAGAAACACACAAAAACACACACACACACAGAAACACACACACATACAGAAACACACACACACAGAAACACACACACACAGAAACACACACATACACAGAAACACATACGTACAGAAACACACACACACACAAACACACAAACACACTCAGAAACACACACACATAAAGAAACAGACACAAACACAGAAACACACACACAGAAACACACACACATAAAGAAACACACACACACACACACAGAAACACACACACATACACACACACAGAAACACACACACACACAGAAACACACACATACAGAAACACACACACACACAGAAACACACACACACATATAGAAACACACACACACAGAAACACACAAAAACACACAGATACACACACACACACAGAAACACATACATACAGAAACACACACACACACAGAAACACACACACATACACACACACAAATAACACACACACAGAAACACACACATACAAAAACACACACACACAAAGAAACACACACACACAGAAACAGACGCACACAGAAACACAAACACACATACAGAAACACACACACACACAGAAACACACACACACACAGAAACTCACACACACACAGAAACACACACACATACAGAAAAACACACACACACACAGAAACACACACACATACAGAAACACTTACACACACACAGAAACACACACACACATACAGAAACACACACATGCACAGAAACACATACACACACACAGAAACACACACACACAGAAACACACACACACAGACACAGAAACACACACACACATACAGAAACACACACACACAGAAACACACACACACATACAGAAACACACACACACGCAGAAACAGACACACACAGAAACACACACACACACACACAGAAAACCACACACACATACTGAAACACACACACACAGAAACACACACACACACAGAAAGACACACACACATACTGAAACACACACACAGAAACACACACACACATACAGAAATACACACACACAGAAGCACACACACACACAGAAAAACACACACAGACTCAGAAACACACACACATAGAGAAACACACACACACACAGAAACACACACATATACAGAAACACACACACACACAGAAACACACACACACACAGAAACACACACACACACAGAAACACACACACACATACAGAAACACACACACAGACTCAGAAACACACACACATACAGAAACACACACACACACAGAAACACACACACAGGCAGAAACACACACACATACACAGAAACACACACACACATACAGAAACACACACACACACACATAAACACACACACACACAGAAACACACACACACAGAAACACACACACATAAAGAAACACACACACACACACAGAAACACACACGCATGCAGAAACACACACACACACACACAGAAATACACACACACATACAGAAATACACACACACACAGAAACACACACACACACACAGAAACACACACACACACAAAAACACACACACACAGAAACACACACACACATACAGAAACGCACACACACACACCCAAACACACACACACACACAGAAACACACTCAGACATAGAGAAACACACGCACAGAAACACACACAAACACACATACTTAACACACACACACAGAAACACACATACACATACAGAAACACACACACACATACAGAAACAAACAGACACATACAGAAACACACACACACACAGAAACACACACACACACATACAAACTGAAACACACACACACACACACACAGAAACACGGAAACACACACACACACACATAAACACACACACACACACAGAAACACACACACATATACAGAAACACACACACACACATAAACACACACACACACACAGAAACACACACACACATACAGAAACACATACACACAGAAACACACACACACACACATACAGAAAAACACACACACATACAGAAACACACACACAGAAACACACGCACACAGAAACACAAACACACATACAGAAACACACAAACACACAGAAACAGACACACACATAAAGCAACACACACACACATACCGAAACACACACACACACACACACAGAAACACACAAAAACACACACACACACAGAAACACACACACATACAGAAACACACACACAGAGAAACAAACACACACAGAAACACACACATACACAGAAACACATACGTACAGAAACACACACACACACACAGACACACACAAACACACTCAGAAACACACACACATAAAGAAACAGACACAAACACAGAAACACACACACAGAAACACACACACACATAAAGAAACACACACACACACACAGAAACACACACACATACACACACACAGAAACACACAAACACACAGAAACACACACATACAGAAACACACACACACACAGAAACACACACACACATACAGAAACACACACACACAGAAACACACAAAAACACACAGATACACACACACACACAGAAACACATACATACAGAAACACACACACACACACACAGAAACACACACACATACACACACACAAATAACACACACACACAGAAACACACACATACAAAAACACACACACACAAAGAAACACACACACACAGAAACACACGCACACAGAAACACAAACACACATACAGAAACACACACACACACAGAAACACACACACACAGAAACTCACACACACACAGAAACACACACACATACAGAAAAACACACACACACACAGAAACACACACACATACAGAAACACATACACACACACAGAAACACACACACACATACAGAAACACACACATGCACAGAAACACATACACACACACAGAAACAGACACACACAGAAACACACACACACACACACACAGAGAAAGACACACACACATACTGAAACACACACACACAGAAACACACACACACACAGAAAGACACACACACATACTGAAACACACACACAGAAACACACACACACATACAGAAATACACACACACATACAGAAACAAACAGACACATACAGAAACACACACACACACAGAAACACACACACACACATACAAACTGAAACACACACACACACACACAGAAACACGGAAACACACACACACACATAAACACACACACACACACACAGAAACACACACACACATACAGAAACACACACACACACATAAACACGCACCCACATACAGAAACACACACACACACAGAAACACATACACACAGAAACACACACACACACACACACACAGAAAGACACACACACATACTGAAACACACACACACAGAAACACACACACACACAGAAAGACACACACACAGAAGCACACACACACACACAGAAAGACACACACACATACTGAAACGCACGCACAGAAACACACACGCACACACATGCTTAACACACACACACACACAGAAACACACATACACATCTAGAAACACACACACACATACAGAAACACACACACACATACAGGAACACACACACACACACACAGAAACACACACACACAGAAACACACACACATACAGAAACACACACACACAGAAACACACACACACACACACACATACAGAAACACACACACATACAGAAACACACACACACATACAGAAACACACACACAGAAACATACACACACATACAGAAACACACACACATACAGAATCACACACACACACACACATAAACACACACACACACACAGAAACACACACACACACAGAAACACACACACACATACAGAAACACAAACACGCACACAGAAACACATACTCATACAGAAAAACACACACACACACATAGAGAACACACACACACACACACAGAAACACACACACACATACAGAAACACAAACACACACATAGAAACACACACACATACAGAAACACACTCACACATACAGAACACACACACACATACAGAACCACACACACACATACAGAACACACACACACAGAAACACACACACAAACACATGCAGAAACACACACACACATACAGAAACGCACACACACATACAGAAACACACACACACATACAGAAACACACACACACACACACAGAAACACACACACACAGAGAAACACACACACACACACAGAAACACACAAACACATACAGAAAAACACACACACACAGAAACACACACATACACACAGAAACACACACACACACACAGAGAAACACACACACACAGAAAAACACACACACACAGAAACACACACGCACACACACACACAGAAACACACACACATACAGAAACACACACATACAGAAACACAAACACACATACAGAAACACACACACACAGAAACACACACACACAGAAACACACACATACACAGAAACACATACGTACAGAAACACACACACACACACAGAAACACACAAACACACACAGAAACACACACACATAAAGAAACAGACACAAACACAGAAACACACACACACAGAAACACACACACACATAAAGAAACACACACACACACAGAAACACACACACATACACACACACAGAAACACACACACACACAGAAACACACACATACACAAACACACACACACAGAAACACACACACACATACAGAAACACACACACAAAGAAACACACAAAAACACACACACACACAGAAACACATACATACAGAAACACACTCACACACACACAGAAACACACACACACATACAGAAACACACACACACAGAAACACACACACACATACAGAAACACACACACACAGAGAAACAGACACACACAGAAACACACACACACACACACACACAGAGAAAGACACACACACATACTGAAACACACACACACAGAAACACACACACACACAGAAAGACACACACACATACTGAAACACACACACAGAAACACACACACACATACAGAAATACACACACACATACAGAAACAAACAGACACATACAGAAACACGGAAACACACACACACACAGAAACACACACACACACACAGAAACACACACACACATACAGAAACACACACACACACATAAACACACACACACATACAGAAACACACACACACACAGAAACACATACACACAGAAACACACACACACACACACAGAAAGACACACACACATACTGAAACACACACACACAGAAACACACACACACACAGAAAGACACACACACAGAAGCACACACACACACACAGAAAGACACACACACATACTGAAACGCACACACAGAAACACACACGCACACACATGCTTAACACACACACACACACACACAGAAACACACATACACATCTAGAAACACACACACACATACAGAAACACACACACACATACAGGAACACACACACACACACACAGAAACACACACACACACAGAAACACACACACATACAGAAACACACACACACAGAAACACACACACACACACACAGGAACACACACACACATACAGAAACACACACACACACACACACATACAGAAACACACACACATACAGAAACACACACACATACAGAAACACACACACAGGAACATACACACACATACAGAAACACACACACACATACAGAAACACAAACACACACACAGAAACACACACACATACAGAAACACACACACACATACAGAACACACACACACATACAGAACCACACACACAGATACAGAACACACACACACAGAAACACACACACAAACACATACAGAAACACACACACACACATACAGAAACGCACACACACATACAGAAACACACACACATACAGAAACACACACACACACACACAGAAACACACACACACAGAGAAACACACACACACAGAAACACACAAAAACACACAGATACACACACACACACAGAAACACAAACACATACAGAAACACACACACACATACAGAAACGCACACACACATAAAGAAACACACACACACACACAGAAACACACACACACATACAGAAACACACACACACAGAAACACACAAAAACACACAGATACACACACACACACAGAAACACATACATACAGAAACACACACACACACACAGAAACACACACACATACACACACACAAATAACACACACACACACAGAAACACACATATACAAAAACACACACACACAAAGAAACACACACACACAGAAACACACGCACACAGAAACACAAACACACATACAGAAACACACACACACACAGAAACACACACACACACAGAAACTCACACACACACAGAAACACACACACATACAGAAAAACACACACACACACAGAAACACACACACATACAGAAACACATACACACACACAGAAACACACACACACATACAGAAACACACACATGCACAGAAGCACATACACACACAGAAACACACACACACAGAAACACACACACACAGACACAGAAACACACACACACATACAGAAACACACACACACAGAAACACACACACACATACAGAAACACACACACACACAGAAACAGACACACACAGAAACACACACACACACACACACAGAGAAAGACACACACACATACTGAAACACACACACACAGAAACACACACACACACAGAAAGACACACACACATACTGAAACACACACACAGAAACACACACACACATACAGAACTACACACACACATACAGAAACAAACAGACACATACAGAAACACACACACACAGAAACACACACACACACATACAAACTGAAACACACACACACACACAGAAACACGGAAACACACACACACACATAAACACACACACACACACAGAAACACACACACACATACAGAAACACACACACACACATAAACACACACACACATACAGAAATACACACACACACAGAAACACATACACACAGAAACACACACACACACACACACACACAGAAAGACACACACACATACTGAAACACACACACACAGAAACACACACACACACAGAAATACACACACACAGAAGCACACACACACACACAGAAAGACACACACACATACTGAAACGCACACACAGAAACACACACGCACACACATGCTTAACACACACACACACACAGAAACACACATACACATCTAGAAACACACACACACACACACATACAGAAACACACACACACATACAGGAACACACACACACATACATAGAAACACACACACACAGAAACACACACACATACAGAAACACACACACACAGAAACACACACACACACACACACACAGAAACACACACACACATACAGAAACACACACACACACACACACACACACACATACAGAAACACACACACATACAGAAACACACACACATACAGAAACACACACACAGAAACATACACACACATACAGAAACACACACACATACAGAATCACACACACACACACACATAAACACACACACACACAGAAACACACACACACACAGAAACACACACACACATACAGAAACACAAACACACACACAGAAACACATACACATACAGAAAAACACACACACACACATAGAGAACACACACACACACACACAGAAACACACACACACATACAGAAACACAAACACACACACAGAAACACACACACATACAGAAACACACTCACACATACAGAACACACACACACATACAGAACCACACACACACATACAGAACACACACACACACATACAGAACACACACACACAGAAACACACACATAAACACATACAGAAACACACACACACATACAGAAACGCACACACACATACAGAAACACACACACACATACAGAAACACACACACACACACAGAAACACACACACACAGAGAAACACACACACACACACAGAAACACACAAACACATACAGAAAAACACACACACACAGAAACACACACATACACACAGAAACACACACGCACACACACACACAGAAACACACACACATACAGAAACACACACATACAGAAACACAAACACACTTACAGAAACACACACACACAGAAACACACACACACAGAAACACACACATACACAGAAACACATACGTACAGAAACACACACACACACACAGAAACACACAAACACACACAGAAACACACACACATAAAGAAACAGACACAAACACAGAAACACACACACAGAAACACACACACACATAAAGAAACACACACACACACAGAAACACACACACATACACACACACAGAAACACACACACACACAGAAACACACACATACAGAAACACACACACACAGAAACACACACACACATACAGAAACACACACACAAAGAAACACACAAAAACACACACACACACACAGAAACACATACATACAGAAACACACACACACACACAGAAACACACACACACATACAGAAACACACACACACAGAAACACACACACACATACAGAAACACACACACACAGAAACAGACACACACAGAAACACACACACACACACACAGAGAAAGACACACACACATACTGAAACACACACACACAGAAACACACACACACACAGAAAGACACACACACATAATGAAACACACACACAGAAACACACACACACATACAGAAATACACACACACATACAGAAACAAACAGACACATACAGAAACACGGAAACACACACACACACAGAAACACACACACACACACAGAAACACACACACACATACAGAAACACACACACACACATAAACACACACACACATACAGAAACACACACACACAGAAACACATACACACAGAAACACACACACACACACACACACACACACACAGAAAGACACACACACATACTGAAACACACACACACAGAAACACACACACACACAGAAAGACACACACACAGAAGCACACACACACACACAGAAAGACACACACACATACTGAAACGCACACACAGAAGCACACACGCACACACATGCTTAACACACACACACACACAGAAACACACATACACATCTAGAAACACACACACACATACAGAAACACACACACACATACAGGAACACACACACACACACAGAAACACACACACACACAGAAACACACACACATACAGAAACACACACACACAGAAACACACACACACACACACAGAAACACACACACACATACAGAAACACACACACACACACACACACACACACATACAGAAACACACACACATACAGAAACACACACACATACAGAAACACACACACAGAAACATACACACACATACAGAAACACACACACATACAGAATCACACACACACACACACACATAAACACACACACACACATAAACACACACACACACAGAAACACACACACACATAGAGAACACACACACACACACACAGAAACACACACACACATACAGAAACACAAACACACACACAGAAACACACACACATACAGAAACACACACACACATACAGAACACACACACACATACAGAACCACACACACAGATACAAAACACACACACACAGAAACACACACACAAACACATACAGAAACACACACACGCACATACAGAAACGCACACACACATACAGAAACACACACACACATACAGAAACACACACACACACACACAGAAACACACACACACAGAGAAACACACACACACACACAGAAACACGCAAACACATACAGAAAAACACACACACACAGAAACACACACATACACACAGAAACACACACACACACACACAGAAACACACACACACACAGAAACACACACACACACAGAAACACACACGCACACACACACACAGAAACAAACACATACAGAAACACACACATACAGAAACACAAACACACATACAGAAACACACACACACAGAAACACACACACACAGAAACACACACATACACAGAAACACATACGTACAGAAACACACACACACACACAGAAACACACAAACACACACAGAAACACACACACATAAAGAAACAGAAACAAACACAGAAACACACACACAGAAACACACACACACATAAAGAAACACACACACACACAGAAACACACACACATACACACACAGAAACACACACACACACAGAAACACACACATACAGAAACACACACACACACAGAAACACACACACACATACAGAAACACAACACAAAGAAACACACAAAAACACACAGAAACACACACACACAGAAACACATACATACAGAAACACACACACACACACAGAAACACACACACATACACACACACAAATAACACACACACACACAGAAACACACACATACAAAAACACACACACACAAAGAAACACACACACACAGAAACACACGCACACAGAAACACAAACACACATACATAAACACACACACAGAAACACACACACAGAAACACACACACACAGAAACACACACACATACAGAAAAACACACACACACACAGAAACACACACACCTACAGAAACACACACACACACACAGAAACACACACACACATACAGAAACACACACATGCACAGAAACACATACACACACACAGAAACACACACACACAGAAACACACACACACAGACACAGAAACACACACACACATACAGAAACACACACACACAGAAACACACACACACATACAGAAACACACACACACAGAAACAGACACACACAGAAACACACACACACACACACACAGAAAGACACACACACATACTGAAACACACACACAGAAACACACACACACACAGAAAGACACACACACATACTGAAACACACACACAGAAACACACACACACGCATGCTTAACACACACACACACAGAAACACACATACACATCTAGAAACACACACTCACATACAGAAACACACACACACATACATAAACACACACACAAACAGAAACACACACACACACAGAAACACACACACATACAGAAACACACACACACAGAAAAACACACACACACACAGAAACACACACACACAAACACAGAAACACACACACACATACAGAAACACACACACACATATATAAACACACACACACACAGAAACACACACACACACAGAAACACACACACATACAGAAACACACACACACAGAAACACACACACACACACAGAAACACATACACACATACAGAAACACACACACACACAGAAACACTCACAGAAACATTCACACATAAAGAAACACACACACACACAGAAACACACACACATACACACACACATACAGAAACACACACACACACACACACAGAAACACACACACACAGAGAAACACACACACACACACAGAAACACACAAACACATACAGAAAAACACACACATAGAGAAACACACACATACACACAGAAACACACACACACACACAGAGAAACACACACACACACAGAAAAACACACACACACAGAAACACACACGCACACACACACACAGAAACACACACACATACAGAAACACACACATACAGAAACACAAACACACATACAGAAACACACACACACAGAAACACACACACACAGAAACACACACATACACAGAAACACATACGTACAGAAACACACACACACACACAGAAACACACAAACACACACAGAAACACACACACATAAAGACACAGACACAAACACAGAAACACACACACAGAAACACACACACACATAAAGAAACACACACACACACAGAAACACACACACATACACACACACAGAAACACACACACACACAGAAACACACACATACAGAAACACACACACACACAGAAACACACACACACATACAGAAACACACACACAAAGAAACACACAAAAACACACAGAAACACACACACACACAGAAACACATACATACAGAAACACACACACACACACACAGAAACACACACACATACACACACACAAATAACACACACACACACAGAAACACACACATACAAAAACACACACACACAAAGATATACACACACACAGAAACACACGCACACAGAAACACAAACACACATACAGAAACACACACACACACACAGAAACACACACACAGAAACACACACACACACAGAAACACACACACATACAGAAAAACACACACACACACAGAAACACACACACATACAGAAACACACACACACATACAGAAACACACACACACAGAAACACACAAAAACACACAGATACACACACACACACAGAAACACATACATACAGAAACACACACACACACACAGAAACACACACACATATACACACACAAATAACACACACACACAGAGAAACACACACATACAAAAACACACACACACAAAGAAACACACACACACAGAAACACACACACACAGAAACACAAACACACATACAGAAACACACACACACACAGAAACACACACACACACAGAAACTCACACACACACACAGAAACACACACACATACAGAAAAACACACACACACACAGAAACACACACACATACAGAAACACATACACACACACAGAAACACACACACACATACAGAAACACACACATGCACAGAAACACATACACACACACAGAAACACACACACACAGAAACACACACACACAGACACAGAAACACACACACACATACAGAAACACACACACACAGAAACACACACACACATACAGAAACACACACACACACAGAAACAGACACACACAGAAACACACACACACACACACACACAGAAAGACTTACACACATACTGAAACACACCCACACAGAAACACACACACACACAGAAAGAAACACACACATACTGAAACACACACACAGAAACACACACACACATACAGAAATACACACACATAGAAGCACACACACACACACAGAAAGACACACACACATACTGAAACGCACACACAGAAACACACACGCACACACATGCTTAACACACACACACACAGAAACACACATACACATCTAGAAACCCACACACACATACAGAAACACACACACACATACAGGAACACACACACACACACACAGAAACACACACACACACAGAAACACACACACATACAGAAACACACACACACAGAAACACACACACACACAGAAACACACACACACATACAGAAACACACACACACACACACACACACATACAGAAACACACACACATACAGAAACACACACACAGAAACACACACACACATACAGAAACACACACACATACAGAATCACACACACACACACACATAAACACACACACACACAGAAACACACACACACACAGAAACACACACACACATACAGAAACACAAACACACACACAGAAACACATACACATACAGAAACACACACACACACACACATAGAGAACACACACACACATACAGAAACACACACACATACAGAATCACACACACACACACACATAAACACACACACACAGAGAAACACACACACACACAGAAACACACACACACATACAGAAACACACACACATACAGAAACACACACACACATACAGAACACACACACACATACAGAACCACACACACACATACAGAACACACACACACACAGAAACACACACACAAACACACACAGAAACACACACACACACATACAGAAACGCACACACACACATACAGAAACACACACACACATACAGAAACACACACACACAGAGAAACACACACACACACACAGAAACACACAAACACATACAGAAAAACACACACACACAGAAACACACACATACACACAGAAACACACACACACACACAGAGAAACACACACACACACAGAAAAACACACACACACAGAAACACACACGCACACACACACAGAAACACACACACATACAGAAACACACACATAAAGAAACACAAACACACATACAGAAACACACACACACAGAAACACACACACACAGAAACGCACACATACACAGAAACACATACGTACAGAAACACACACACACACACAGAAACACACAAACACACACCGAAACACACACACATAAAGAAACAGACACAAACACAGAAACACACACACAGAAACACACACACACATAAAGAAACACACACACACACAGAAACACACACACATACACACACACAGAAACACATACACACACAGAAACACACACATACAGAAACACACACACACACAGAAACACACACACACATACAGAAACACACACACAAAGAAACACACAAAAAGACACAGAAACACACACACACACAGGAACACATACATACAGAAACACACACACACACACAGAAACACACACACATACACACACACAAATAACACACACACACACAGAAACACACACATACAAAAACACACACACACAAAGAAACACACACACACAGAAACACACGCACACAGAAACACAAACACACATACAGAAACACACACACACACAGAAACACACACACAGAAACACACACACACACAGAAACACACACACATACAGAAAAACACACACACACACAGAAACACATACACCTACAGAAACACACACACACACACACAGAAACACACACACACATACAGAAACACACACATGCACAGAAACACATACACACACACAGAAACACACACACACAGAAACACAGACACAGACACAGTAACACACACACACATACAGAAACACACACACACAGAAACACACACACACATACAGAAACACACACACACAGAAACAGACACACACAGAAACACACACACACACACACACAGAAAGACACACACACATACTGAAACACACACACAGAAACACACACACACACAGAAAGACACACACACATACTGAAACACACACACAGAAACACACACACACGCATGCTTAACACACACACACACAGAAACACACATACACATCTAGAAACACACACTCACATACAGAAACACACACACACATACATAAACACACACACACAAACAGAAACACACACACACACAGAAATACACACACATACAGAAACACACACACACAGAAAAACACACACACACACAGAAACACACACACACAAACACAGAAACACACACACACATACAGAAACACAGACACATACATAAACACACACACACACAGAAACACACACACACACAGAAACACACACACATACAGAAACACACACACAGAGAAACACACACACACACACAGAAACACATACACACATACAGAAACACACACACACACACAGAAACACACACAGAAACATACACACATGAAGAAACACACACACACACAGAAACACACACACATACACACACACATACAGAAACACACACACACACAGAAACACACACACACAGAGAAACACACACACACACACACAGAAACACACAAACACATACAGAAAAACACACACACAGAGAAACACACACATACACACAGAAACACACACACACACAGATAAACACACACACACACAGAAAAACACACACACACAGAATCACACACGCACACACACACACAGAAACACACACACATACAGAAACACACACATACAGAAACACAAACACACATACAGAAACACACACACACAGAAACACACACACACAGAAACACACACATACACAGAAACACATACGTACAGAAACACACACACACACACAGAAACACACAAACACACACAGAAACACACACACATAAAGAAACAGACACAAACACAGAAACACACACACAGAAACACACACACACATAAAGAAACACACACACACACAGAAACACACACACATACACACACACAGAAACACACACACACACAGAAACACACACATACAGAAACACACACACACAGAAACACACACACACATACAGAAACACACACACAAAGAAACACACAAAAACACACAGAAACACACACACACACAGAAACACATACATACAGAAACACACACACACACACACAGAAACACACACACATACACACACACAAATAACACACACACACACAGAAACACACACATACAAAAACACACACACACAAAGAAACACACACACACAGAAACACACGCACACAGAAACACAAACACACATACAGAAACACACACACACACACAGAAACACACACACAGAAACACACACACACACAGAAACACACACACACACAGAAAAACACACACACACACAGAAACACACACACATACAGAAACACACACACACACAGAAACACACACACATACAGAAACACACACATGCACAGAAACACATACACACACACAGAAACACACACACACAGAAACACACACACAGACACAGAAACACACACACACATACAGAAACACACACACACACAGAAACACACACACACATACAGAAACACACACACACACAGAAACAGACACACACAGAAACACACACACACACAGACACAGAAAGACACACACACATACTGAAACACACACACAGAAACACACACACACACAGAAAGACACACACACATACTGAAACACACACACAGAAACACACACACACGCATGCTTAACACAAACACACACAGAAACACACATACACATCTAGAAACACACACTCACATACAGAAACACACACACACATACATAAACACACACACACTCACAGAAACACACACACACACAGAAACACACACACATACAGAAACACACACACACAGAAAAACACACACACACACAGAAACACACACACACACACACACAGAAACACACACACACATACAGAAACACACACACACATACATAAACACACACACACACAGAAACACACACACGCACATAAACACACACACATACAGAAACACACACACACAGAAACACACACACACACAGAAACACATACACACATACAGAAACACACACACACACACACAGAAACACACACAGAAACATACACACATAAAGAAACACACACACACACAGAAACACACACACATACACACACACAGAAACACGCACACACACAGAAACACACACATAAAGAAACACACACACACAGAAACACACACACACATACAGAAACACACACACACACACAGAAACACACAGAAACACACGCACACAGACAAACATACATACAGAAACACACACACACACACACAGAAACACACAAATACACACAGAAACACACGCACATAAAGAAACACACACACACAGAAACACACACACAAACACACACATACAGAAACACACACACACACAGAAACACACACCCATAAAGAAACAGACACAAACACAGAAACACTCACACAGAAACACACACACACATAAAGAAACACACACACACACAGAAACACACACACATACACACACACAGAAACACACACACATACAGAAACACACACATACAGAAACACACACACACACAGAAACACATACACACACAGAAACACATACATACAGAAACACACACACACACACAGAAACACACACACATACACACACACAAATAACAAACACACACACAGAAACACACACATACAAAAACACACACACACAAAGAAACACACACACACAGAAACACACGCACACAGAAACACAAACACACATACAGAAACACACACACACACAGAAACACACACACACACACAGAAACTCACACACACACAGAAACACACACACATACAGAAAAACACACACACACAGAAACACACACACATAGAGAAACACACACACACACACACACAGAAACACACACACACATACAGAAACACACACATGCACAGAAACACATACACACACACAGAAACACACACACACAGAAACACACACACACAGACACAGAAACACACACACGCATACAGAAACACACACACACAGAAACACACACACACAGAAACACACACACACACAGAAACAGACACACACAGAAACACACACACACACACACAGAAAGACACACACACATACTGAATCACACACACACAGAA
Source organism: Pristiophorus japonicus (assembly GCF_044704955.1). Classification (NCBI taxonomy): domain Eukaryota; kingdom Metazoa; phylum Chordata; class Chondrichthyes; family Pristiophoridae; genus Pristiophorus; species Pristiophorus japonicus. The sequence goes on from NW_027254919.1 coordinate 270,693, forward strand.
ACACACACACACACAGAAAGACACACACACATACTGAAACACACACACAGAAACACACACACACATACAGAAATACACACACAGAAGCACACACACACACACAGAAAGACACACACACATACTGAAACGCACACACAGAAACACACACGCACACACATGCTTAACACACACACACACACAGAAACACACATACACATCTAGAAACACACACACACATACAGAAACACACACACACATACAGGAACACACACACACACACAGAAACACACACACACACAGAAACACACACACATACAGAAACACACACACACAGAAACACACACACACACACAGAAACACACACACACATACAGAAACACACACACACACACACACATACAGAAACACACACACATACAGAAACACACACACAGAAACACACACACACATACAGAAACACACACACATACAGAATCACACACACACACACACATAAACACACACACACACAGAAACACACACACACAGAAACACACACACACACATACAGAAACACAAACACACACACAGAAACACATACACATACAGAAACACACACACACACACACATAGAGAACACACACACACACACACAGAAACACACACACACATACAGAAACACAAACACACACACAGAAACACACACACATACAGAAACACACACACACATACAGAACACACACACACATACAGAACCACACACACACATACAGAACACACAAACACAGAAACAGACACACAAACACATACAGAAACACACACACACACACATACAGAAACGCACACACACACATACAGAAACACACACACACATACAGAAACACACACACGCACACACAGAAACACACACACACAGAGAAACACACACACACGCAGAGAAACACACAAACACATACAGAAAAACACACAGACAGAGAAACACACACATACACACAGAAACACACACACACACCAGAGAAACACACACACACACACAGAAACACACACACACACAGAAACACACACGCACACACACACACAGAAACACACACAAACACAGAAACACACACATACAGAAACACAAACACACATACAGAAACACACACACACAGAAAAACACACACACACACAGAAACACACACACATACAGAAACACATACACACACACAGAAACACACACACACATACAGAAACACACACATGCACAGAAACACATACACACACACAGAAACACACACACACAGAAACACACACACACAGACACAGAAACACACACACACATACAGAAACACACACACACAGAAACACACACACACATACAGAAACACACACACACACAGAAACAGACACACACAGAAACACACACACACACACACACACAGAAAGACTTACACACATACTGAAACACACACACACAGAAACACACACACACACAGAAAGAAACACACACATACTGAAACACACACACAGAAACACACACACACACACAGAAAAACACACACACACAGAAACACACACGCACACACACACACAGAAACACACACAAACACAGAAACACACACATACAGAAACACAAACACACATACAGAAACACACACACACAGAAAAACACACACACACAGAAACACACACACATACAGAAACACATACACACACACAGAAACACACACACACATACAGAAACACACACATGCACAGAAACACATACACACACACAGAAACACACACACACAGAAACACACACACACAGACACAGAAACACACACACACATACAGAAACACACACACACAGAAACACACACACACATACAGAAACACACACACACACAGAAACAGACACACACAGAAACACACACACACACACACACAGAAAGACTTACACACATACTGAAACACACACACACAGAAACACACACACACACAGAAAGAAACACACACATACTGAAACACACACACAGAAACACACACACACATACAGAAATACACACACACAGAAGCACACACACACACACAGAAAGACACACACACATACTGAAACGCACACACAGAAACACACACGCACACACATGCTTAACACACACACACACAGAAACACACATACACATCTAGAAACCCACACACACATACAGAAACACACACACACATACAGGAACACCCACACACACACACAGAAACACACACACACACAGAAACACACACACATACAGAAACACACACACACAGAAACACACACACACACACAGAAACACACACACACATACAGAAACACACACACACACACACACACATACAGAAACACACACACATACAGAAACACACACACAGAAACACACACACACATAAAGAAACACACACACACACAGAAACACACACATACAGAAACATACACACACAAAGAAACACACACACACAGAAACACACGCACACAGAAACACAAACACACATACAGAAACACACACACACACACAGAAACACACACACAGAAACACACACACACACAGAAACACACACACATACAGAAAAACACACACACACACAGAAACACACACACATACAGAAACACACACACACATATAGAAACACACACACACAGAAACACACAAAAACACACAGATACACATACACACACAGAAACACATACATACAGAAACACACACACACACAGAAACACACACACATATACACACACAAATAACACACACACACAGAGAAACACACACATACAAAAACACACACACACAAAGAAACACACACACACAGAAACGCACGCACACAGAAACACAAACACACATACAGAAACACACACACACACAGAAACACACACACACACAGAAACTCACACACACACAGAAACACACACACATACAGAAAAACACACACACACACAGAAACACACACACATACAGAAACACATACACACACACAGAAACACACACACACACAGAAACACACACCCATAAAGAAACAGACACAAACACAGAAACACTCACACAGAAACACACACACACATAAAGAAACACACACACACACAGAAACACACACACATACACACACACAGAAACACACACACACACAGAAACACACACATACAGAAACACACACACACACAGAAACACATACACACACAGAAACACATACATACAGAAACACACACACACACACAGAAACACACACACATACACACACACAAATAACAAACACACACACAGAAACACACACATACAAAAACACACACACACAAAGAAACACACACACACAGAAACACACGCACACAGAAACACAAACACGCATACAGAAACACACACACACACAGAAACACACACACATACAGAAACACACACACAGAAACACACACACACATACAGAAACACACACACATACAGAATCACAAACACACACACACATAAACACACACACACACAGAAACCAACACACACAGAAACACACACACACACATACAGAAACACAAACACACACATAGAAACACATACACATACAGAAACACACACACACACACATAGAGAACACACACACACACACACAGAAACACACACACACATACAGAAACACAAACACACACACAGAAACACACACACATACAGAAACACACACACACATACAGAACACACACACACATACAGAACCACACACACACATACAGAACACACAAACACAGAAACAGACACACAAACACATACAGAAACACACACACACACACATACAGAAACGCACACACACACATACAGAAACACACACACACATACAGAAACACACACACGCACACACAGAAACACACACACACAGAGAAACACACACACACACAGAGAAACACACAAACACACACAGAAAAACACACAGACAGAGAAACACACACATACACACAGAAACACACACACACACCAGAGAAACACACACACACACACAGAAAAACACACACACACGCACACACACACACAGAAACACACACAAACACAGAAACACACACATACAGAAACACAAACACACATACAGAAACACACACACACAGAAACACACACACAGAAACACACACATACACAGAAACACATACGTACAGAAACACACACACACACACAGAAACACACAAACACACACAGAAACACACACACATAAAGAAACAGACACAAACACAGAAACACACACACAGAAACACACACACACATAAAGAAACACACACACACACAGAAACACACACATACAGAAACACACACACACAAAGAAACACACACACACAGAAACACACGCACACAGAAACACAAACACACATACAGAAACACACACACACACAGAAACACACACACAGAAACACACACACACACAGAAACACACACACATACAGAAAAACACACACACACACAGAAACACACACACATACAGAAACACACACACACATACAGAAACACACACACACAGAAACACACAAAAACACACAGATACACACACACACACAGAAACACATACATACAGAAACACACACACACACACAGAAACACACACACATATACACACACAAATAACACACACACACAGAGAAACACACACATACAAAAACACACACACACAAAGAAACACACACACACAGAAACACACACACATACAGAAAAACACACACACACACAGAAACACACACACATACAGAAACACATACACACACACAGAAACACACACACACATACAGAAACACACACATGCACAGAAACACATACACACACACAGAAACACACACACACAGAAACACACACACACAGACACAGAAACACACACACACATACAGAAACACACACACACAGAAACACACACACACATACAGAAACACACACACACACAGAAACAGACACACACAGAAACACACACACACACACACACACAGAAAGACTTACACACATACTGAAACACACACACACAGAAACACACACACACACAGAAAGAAACACACACATACAGAAACACACACACACAGAAACACACACACACACACAGAAACACACACACACATACAGAAACACACACACACACACACACACATACAGAAACACACACACATACAGAAACACACACACAGAAACACACACACACATAAAGAAACACACACACACACAGAAACACACACATACAGAAACATACACACACAAAGAAACACACACACACAGAAACACACGCACACAGAAACACAAACACACATACAGAAACACACACACACACACAGAAACACACACACAGAAACACACACACACACAGAAACACACACACATACAGAAAAACACACACACACACAGAAACACACACACATACAGAAACACACACACACATATAGAAACACACACACACAGAAACACACAAAAACACACAGATACACATACACACACAGAAACACATACATACAGAAACACACACACACACAGAAACACACACACATATACACACACAAATAACACACACACACAGAGAAACACACACATACAAAAACACACACACACAAAGAAACACACACACACAGAAACGCACGCACACAGAAACACAAACACACATACAGAAACACACACACACACAGAAACACACACACACACAGAAACTCACACACACACAGAAACACACACACATACAGAAAAACACACACACACACAGAAACACACACACATACAGAAACACATACACACACACAGAAACACACACACACACAGAAACACACACCCATAAAGAAACAGACACAAACACAGAAACACTCACACAGAAACACACACACACATAAAGAAACACACACACACACAGAAACACACACACATACACACACACAGAAACACACACACACACAGAAACACACACATACAGAAACACACACACACACAGAAACACATACACACACAGAAACACATACATACAGAAACACACACACACACACAGAAACACACACACATACACACACACAAATAACAAACACACACACAGAAACACACACATACAAAAACACACACACACAAAGAAACACACACACACAGAAACACACGCACACAGAAACACAAACACACATACAGAAACACACACACACACAGAAACACACACACATACAGAAACACACACACAGAAACACACACACACATACAGAAACACACACACATACAGAATCACAAACACACACACACATAAACACACACACACACAGAAACCAACACACACAGAAACACACACACACACATACAGAAACACAAACACACACATAGAAACACATACACATACAGAAACACACACACACACACATAGAGAACACACACACACACACACAGAAACACACACACACATACAGAAACACAAACACACACACAGAAACACACACACATACAGAAACACACACACACATACAGAACACACACACACATACAGAACCACACACACACATACAGAACACACAAACACAGAAACAGACACACAAACACATACAGAAACACACACACACACACATACAGAAACGCACACACACACATACAGAAACACACACACACATACAGAAACACACACACGCACACACAGAAACACACACACACAGAGAAACACACACACACACAGAGAAACACACAAACACACACAGAAAAACACACAGACAGAGAAACACACACATACACACAGAAACACACACACACACCAGAGAAACACACACACACACACAGAAAAACACACACACACAGAAACACACACGCACACACACACACAGAAACACACACAAACACAGAAACACACACATACAGAAACACAAACACACATACAGAAACACACACACACAGAAACACACACACAGAAACACACACATACACAGAAACACATACGTACAGAAACACACACACACACACAGAAACACACAAACACACACAGAAACACACACACATAAAGAAACAGACACAAACACAGAAACACACACACAGAAACACACACACACATAAAGAAACACACACACACACAGAAACACACACATACAGAAACACACACACACAAAGAAACACACACACACAGAAACACACGCACACAGAAACACAAACACACATACAGAAACACACACACACACAGAAACACACACACAGAAACACACACACACACAGAAACACACACACATACAGAAAAACACACACACACACAGAAACACACACACATACAGAAACACACACACACATACAGAAACACACACACACAGAAACACACAAAAACACACAGATACACACACACACACAGAAACACATACATACAGAAACACACACACACACACAGAAACACACACACATATACACACACAAATAACACACACACACAGAGAAACACACACATACAAAAACACACACACACAAAGAAACACACACACACAGAAACACACGCACACAGAAACACAAACACACATACAGAAACACACACACACACAGAAACACACACAGAAACTCACACACACACAGAAACACACACACATACAGAAAAACACACACACACACAGAAACACACACACATACAGAAACACATACACACACACAGAAACACACACACACATACAGAAACACACACATGCACAGAAACACATACACACACACAGAAACACACACACACAGAAACACACACACACAGACACAGAAACACACACACACATACAGAAACACACACACACAGAAACACACACACACATACAGAAACACACACACACACAGAAACAGACACACACAGAAACACACACACACACACACACACAGAAAGACTTACACACATACTGAAACACACACACACAGAAACACACACACACACAGAAAGAAACACACACATACTGAAACACACACACAGAAACACACACACACATACAGAAATACACACACACAGAAGCACACACACACACACAGAAAGACACACACACATACTGAAACGCACACACAGAAACACACACGCACACACATGCTTAACACACACACACACAGAAACACACATACACATCTAGAAACACACACACACATACAGAAACACACACACACATACAGGAACACCCACACACACACACAGAAACACACACACACACAGAAACACACACACATACAGAAACACACACACACAGAAACACACACATACACACAGAAACACACACACACATACAGAAACACACACACACACACACACACATACAGAAACACACACACATACAGAAACACACACACAGAAACACACACACACATAAAGAAACACACACACACACAGAAACACACACATACAGAAACATACACACACAAAGAAACACACACACACAGAAACACACGCACACAGAAACACAAACACACATACAGAAACACACACACACACACAGAAACACACACACAGAAACACACACACACACAGAAACACACACACATACAGAAAAACACACACACACACAGAAACACACACACATACAGAAACACACACACACATATAGAAACACACACACACAGAAACACACAAAAACACACAGATACACACACACACACAGAAACACATACATACAGAAACACACACACACACAGAAACACACACACATATACACACACAAATAACACACACACACAGAGAAACACACACATACAAAAACACACACACACAAAGAAACACACACACACAGAAACGCACGCACACAGAAACACAAACACACATACAGAAACACACACACACACAGAAACACACACACACACAGAAACTCACACACACACAGAAACACACACACATACAGAAAAACACACACACACACAGAAACACACACACATACAGAAACACATACACACACACAGAAACACACACACACATACAGAAACACACACATGCACAGAAACACATACACACACACAGAAACACACACACACAGAAACACACACACACAGACACAGAAACACACACACACATACAGAAACACACACACACAGAAACACACACACACATACAGAAACACACACACACAAAGAAACACACACACACAGAAACACACGCACACAGAAACACAAACACACATACAGAAACACACACACACACAGAAACACACACACAGAAACACACACACACACAGAAACACACACACATACAGAAAAACACACACACACACAGAAACACACACACATACAGAAACACACACACACATACAGAAACACACACACACAGAAACACACAAAAACACACAGATACACACACACACACAGAAACACATACATACAGAAACACACACACACACACAGAAACACACACACATATACACACACAAATAACACACACACACAGAGAAACACACACATACAAAAACACACACACACAAAGAAACACACACACACAGAAACACACGCACACAGAAACACAAACACACATACAGAAACACACACACACACAGAAACACACACAGAAACTCACACACACACAGAAACACACACACATACAGAAAAACACACACACACACAGAAACACACACACATACAGAAAAACATACACACACACAGAAACACACACACACATACAGAAACACACACATGCACAGAAACACATACACACACACAGAAACACACACACACAGAAACACACACACACAGACACAGAAACACACACACACATACAGAAACACACACACACAGAAACACACACACACATACAGAAACACACACACACACAGAAACAGACACACACAGAAACACACACACACACACACACACAGAAAGACTTACACACATACTGAAACACACACACACAGAAACACACACACACACAGAAAGAAACACACACATACTGAAACACACACACAGAAACACACACACACATACAGAAATACACACACACAGAAGCACACACACACACACAGAAAGACACACACACATACTGAAACGCACACACAGAAACACACACGCACACACATGCTTAACACACACACACACAGAAACACACATACACATCTAGAAACACACACACACATACAGAAACACACACACACATACAGGAACACCCACACACACACACAGAAACACACACACACACAGAAACACACACACATACAGAAACACACACACACAGAAACACACACATACACACAGAAACACACACACACATACAGAAACACACACACACACACACACACATACAGAAACACACACACATACAGAAACACACACACAGAAACACACACACACATAAAGAAACACACACACACACAGAAACACACACATACAGAAACATACACACACAAAGAAACACACACACACAGAAACACACGCACACAGAAACACAAACACACATACAGAAACACACACACACACACAGAAACACACACACAGAAACACACACACACACAGAAACACACACACATACAGAAAAACACACACACACACAGAAACACACACACATACAGAAACACACACACACATATAGAAACACACACACACAGAAACACACAAAAACACACAGATACACACACACACACAGAAACACATACATACAGAAACACACACACACACAGAAACACACACACATATACACACACAAATAACACACACACACAGAGAAACACACACATACAAAAACACACACACACAAAGAAACACACACACACAGAAACGCACGCACACAGAAACACAAACACACATACAGAAACACACACACACACAGAAACACACACACACACAGAAACTCACACACACACAGAAACACACACACATACAGAAAAACACACACACACACAGAAACACACACACATACAGAAACACATACACACACACAGAAACACACACACACACAGAAACACACACCCATAAAGAAACAGACACAAACACAGAAACACTCACACAGAAACACACACACACATAAAGAAACACACACACACACAGAAACACACACACATACACACACACAGAAACACACACACACACAGAAACACACACATACAGAAACACACACACACACAGAAACACATACACACACAGAAACACATACATACAGAAACACACACACACACACAGAAACACACACACATACACACACACAAATAACAAACACACACACAGAAACACACACATACAAAAACACACACACACAAAGAAACACACACACACAGAAACACACGCACACAGAAACACAAACACACATACAGAAACACACACACACACAGAAACACACACACACACACACAGAAACTCACACACACACAGAAACACACACACATACAGAAAAACACACACACACAGAAACACACACACATAGAGAAACACACACACACACACACACAGAAACACACACACACATACAGAAACACACACATGCACAGAAACACATACACACACACAGAAACACACACACACAGAAACACACACACACAGACACAGAAACACACACACGCATACAGAAACACACACACACAGAAACACACACACACAGAAACACACACACACACAGAAACAGACACACACAGAAACACACACACACACACACAGAAAGACACACACACATACTGAATCACACACACACAGAAACACACACACACACAGAAAGACACACACACATACTGAAACACACACACAGAAACACACACACACATACAGAAATACACACACAGAAGCACACACACACACACAGAAAGACACACACACATACTGAAACGCACACACAGAAACACACACGCACACACATGCTTAACACACACACACACACAGAAACACACATACACATCTAGAAACACACACACACATACAGAAACACACACACACATACAGGAACACACACACACACACAGAAACACACACACACACAGAAACACACACACATACAGAAACACACACACACAGAAACACACACACACACACACAGAAACACACACACACATACAGAAACACACACACACACACACACATACAGAAACACACACACATACAGAAACACACACACAGAAACACACACACACATACAGAAACACACACACATACAGAATCACACACACACACACACATAAACACACACACACACAGAAACACACACACACAGAAACACACACACACACATACAGAAACACAAACACACACACAGAAACACATACACATACAGAAACACACACACACACACATAGAGAACACACACACACACACACAGAAACACACACACACATACAGAAACACAAACACACACACAGAAACACACACACATACAGAAACACACACACACATACAGAACACACACACACATACAGAACCACACACACACATACAGAACACACAAACACAGAAACAGACACACAAACACATTAGAAACACACACACACACACACATACAGAAACGCACACACACACATACAGAAACACACACACACATACAGAAACACACACACGCACACACAGAAACACACACACACAGAGAAACACACACACACACAGAGAAACACACAAACACATACAGAAAAACACACAGACAGAGAAACACACACATACACACAGAAACACACACACACACCAGAGAAACACACACACACACACAGAAAAACACACACACACAGAAACACACACGCACACACACACACAGAAACACACACAAACACAGAAACACACACATACAGAAACACAAACACACATACAGAAACACACACACACAGAAACACACACACAGAAACACACACATACACAGAAACACATACGTACAGAAACACACACACACACACAGAAACACACAAACACACACAGAAACACACACACATAAAGAAACAGACACAAACACAGAAACACACACACAGAAACACACACACACATAAAGAAACACACACACACACAGAAACACACACATACAGAAACACACACACACAAAGAAACACACACACACAGAAACACACGCACACAGAAACACAAACACACATACAGAAACACACACACACACAGAAACACACACACAGAAACACACACACACACAGAAACACACACACATACAGAAAAACACACACACACACAGAAACACACACACATACAGAAACACACACACACATACAGAAACACACACACACAGAAACACACAAAAACACACAGATACACACACACACACAGAAACACATACATACAGAAACACACACACACACAGAAACACACACACATATACACACACAAATAACACACACACACAGAGAAACACACACATACAAAAACACACACACACAAAGAAACACACACACACAGAAACGCACGCACACAGAAACACAAACACACATACAGAAACACACACACACACAGAAACACACACACACACAGAAACTCACACACACACAGAAACACACACACATACAGAAAAACACACACACACACAGAAACACACACACATACAGAAACACATACACACACACAGAAACACACACACACACAGAAACACACACCCATAAAGAAACAGACACAAACACAGAAACACTCACACAGAAACACACACACACATAAAGAAACACACACACACACAGAAACACACACACATACACACACACAGAAACACACACACACACAGAAACACACACATACAGAAACACACACACACACAGAAACACATACACACACAGAAACACATACATACAGAAACACACACACACACACAGAAACACACACACATACACACACACAAATAACAAACACACACACAGAAACACACACATACAAAAACACACACACACAAAGAAACACACACACACAGAAACACACGCACACAGAAACACAAACACACATACAGAAACACACACACACACAGAAACACACACACACACACACAGAAACTCACACACACACAGAAACACACACACATACAGAAAAACACACACACACAGAAACACACACACATAGAGAAACACACACACACACACACACAGAAACACACACACACATACAGAAACACACACATGCACAGAAACACATACACACACACAGAAACACACACACACAGAAACACACACACAGACACAGAAACACACACACGCATACAGAAACACACACACACAGAAACACACACACACAGAAACACACACACACACAGAAACAGACACACACAGAAACACACACACACACACACAGAAAGACACACACACATACTGAATCACACACACACAGAAACACACACACACACAGAAAGACACACACACATACTGAAACACACACACAGAAACACACACACACATACAGAAATACACACACAGAAGCACACACACACACACAGAAAGACACACACACATACTGAAACGCACACACAGAAACACACACGCACACACATGCTTAACACACACACACACACAGAAACACACATACACATCTAGAAACACACACACACA
>NW_027254919.1:292500-320000 GCF_044704955.1 Pristiophorus japonicus
ACACACAGAAACACACACACAGACACAGAAACACACACACACATACAGAAACACACACACACAGAAACACACACACACATACAGAAACACACACACAGAAACAGACACACACAGAAACACACACACACACAGACACAGAAAGACACACACACATACTGAAACACACACACAGAAACACACACACACACAGAAAGACACACACACATACTGAAACACACACACAGAAACACACACACACGCATGCTTAACACACACACACACAGAAACACACATACACATCTAGAAACAAACACTCACATACAGAAACACACACACACATACATAAACACACACACACTCACAGAAACACACACACACACAGAAACACACACACATACAGAAACACACACACACAGAAAAACACACACACACACAGAAACACACACACACACACACACAGAAACACACACACACATACAGAAACACACACACACATACATAAACACACACACACACAGAAACACACACACGCACAGAAACACACACACATACAGAAACACACACACACAGAAACACACACACACACAGAAACACATACACACATACAGAAACACACACACACACACACACACACAGAAACATACACACATAAAGAAACACACACACACACAGAAACACACACACATACACACACACAGAAACACGCACACACACAGAAACACACACATAAAGAAACACACACACACAGAAACACACACACACATACAGAAACACACACACACACACAGAAACACACAGAAACACACGCACACAGACAAACATACATACAGAAACACACACACACACACACACACACAGAAACACACAAAAACACACAGAAACACACGCACATAAAGAAACACACACACACAGAAACACACACACAAACACACACATACAGAAACACACACACACACAGAAACACACACACATAAAGAAACAGACACAAACACAGAAACACTCACACAGAAACACACACACACATAAAGAAACACACACACACAGAAACACACACACATACACACACACAGAAACACACACACGCACAGAAACACACACATACAGAAACACACACACACACAGAAACACATACACACACAGAAACACATACATACAGAAACACACACACACACACAGAAACACACACACATACACACACACAAATAACACACACACACACACAGAAACACACACATACAAAAACACACACACACAAAGAAACACACACACACAGAAACACACGCACACAGAAACACAAACACACATACAGAAACACACACACACACAGAAACACACACACACACAGAAACTCACACACACACAGAAACACACACACATACAGAAAAACACACACACACAGAAACACACACACATACAGAAACACACACACACACACAGAAACACACACACACATACAGAAACACACACATGCACAGAAACACATACACACACACAGAAACACACACACACAGAAACACACACACACAGACACAGAAACACACACACGCATACAGAAACACACACACACAGAAACACACACATACAGAAACACACACACACACACAGAAACAGACACACACAGAAACACACACACACACACACAGAAAGACACACACACATACTGAATCACACACACACAGAAACACACACACACACAGAAAGACACACACACATACTGAAACACACACACAGAAACACACACACACATACAGAAATACACACACAGAAGCACACACACACACACAGAAAGACACACACACATACTGAAACGCACACACAGAAACACACACGCACACACATGCTTAACACACACACACACACAGAAACACACATACACATCTAGAAACACACACACACATACAGAAACACACACACATATACAGGAACACACACACACACACAGAAACACACACACACACAGAAACACACACACATACAGAAACACACACACACAGAAACACACACACACACACACAGAAACACACACACACATACAGAAACACTCACACACACGCACACATACAGAAACACACACACATACAGAAACACACACACACAGAAACACACACACACACATAGAGAAACACAAACACACACACAGAAACACATACACATACAGAAACACACACACACACACATAGAGAACACACACACACACACACAGAAACACACACACACATACAGAAACACAAACACACACACAGAAACACACACACATACAGAAACACACACACACATACAGAACACACACACACATACAGAACCACACACACACATACAGAACACACAAACACAGAAACAGACACACAAACACATACAGAAACACACACACACACACATACAGAAACGCACACACACATACAGAAACACACACACACATACAGAAACACACACGCACACACAGAAACACACACACACAGAGAAACACACACACACACAGAGAAACACACAAACACATACAGAAAAACACACAGACAGAGAAACACACACATACACACAGAAACACACACACACACCAGAGAAACACACACACACACAGAAAAACACACACACACAGAAACACACACGCACACACACACACAGAAACACACACAAACACAGAAACACACACATACAGAAACACAAACACACATACAGAAACACACACACACAGAAACACACACACAGAAACATACACATACACAGAAACACATACGTACAGAAACACACACACACACACAGAAACACACAAACACACACAGAAACACACACACATAAAGAAACAGACACAAACACAGAAACACACACACAGAAACACACACACACATAAAGAAACACACACACACACAGAAACACACACATACAGAAACACACACACACAAAGAAACACACACACACAGAAACACACGCACACAGAAACACAAACACACATACAAAAACACACACACAGAAACACACACACACACACATAGTTAACATACACACACATACAGAAACACTCATACACATACAGAAACACACACACACATACAGAAACACACACACACATACAGAAACACACACACACTCAGAAACACACACACACATAAAGAAACACACACACACAGAAACACACGCACACAGAAACACAAACACACATACAGAAACACACACACACACAGAAACACACATACAGAAACACACACACACACAGAAACACACACACTTACAGAAAAACACACACACACAGAAACACACACACATACAGAAACACACACACACACACAGAAACACACACACACATACAGAAACACACACACAAAGAAACACACAAAAACACACAGAAACACACACACACACAGAAACACATAGATACAGAAACACACACACACACACACAGAAACACACACACATACACACACACAAATAACACACAAACACACACAGAAACACACACATACAAAAACACACACACACAAAGAAACACACACACACAGAAATACACGCACACAGAAACACAAACACACATACAGAAACACACACACACACAGAAACACACACACAGAAACACACACACACACAGAAACACACACACATACAGAAAAACACACACACACACAGAAACACACACACCTACAGAAACACACACACACACACAGAAACACACACACACATACAGAAACACACACATGCAGAGAAACACATACACATACACAGAAACACACACACACACACAGAAACACACACACACAGACACAGAAACACACACACATACAGAAACACACACACACAGAAACACATACACACACATACAGAAACACACACACACACAGAAACAGACACACACAGAAACACACACACACACACACACACAGAAAGACACACACACATACTGAAACACACACACAGAAACACACACACACACAGAAAGACACACACACATACTGAAACACACACACAGAAACACACACACACACGCATGCTTAACACACACACAGAAACACACATACACATCTAGAAACACACACACACATACAGAAACAGACACACACACATACATAAACACACACACACAGAAACACACACACACACAGAAACACACACATACAGAAACACACACACACAGAAACACACACACACACACAGAAACACACACACACACACAGAAACACACACACACATACAGAAAGACACACACACATACATAAACACACACACACACAGAAACACACACACACACAGAAACACACACACATACAGAAACACACACACACAGAAACACACACACACACACAGAAACACATACACACATACAGAAACACACACACACACACACACAGAAACACACACAGAAACATACACACATAAAGAAACACACAAACACACACAGAAACACACACACATACACAAACACACACAGAAACACACACACATACACACACACACACAGAAACACACACACACAGAAACACACACATAAAGAAACACACACACACAGAAACACACACACACATACAGAAACACACACACACACAGAAACACACAGAAACACACACACAGAGACACACATACATACAGAAACACACACACACATACAGAAACACACAAATACACACAGAAACACACACACATAAAGAAACACACACACACAGAAACACACACACAAACACACACATACAGGAGCACACACACACACAGAAACACACACATACAGAAACACACACACACACAGAAAGACACACACACATACTGAAACACACACACAGAAACACACACACACGCATGCTTAACACACACACATACTGAAACGCACACACAGAAACACACACGCACACACATGCTTAACACACACACACACACAGAAACACACATACACATCTAGAAACACACACACACATACAGAAACACACACACACATACAGGAACACACACACACACACAGAAACACACACACACACAGAAACACACACACATACAGAAACACACACACACAGAAGCACACACATACACACACAGAAACACACACACACATACAGAAACACACACACACACACACACACACAGAAACACACACACATACAGAAACACACACACACAGAAACACACACACATACAGAAACACACACACATACAGAATCACACACACACACACATAAACACATACACATACAGAAACACACACACACACACAAAGAGAACACACACACACACACACAGAAACACACACACACATACAGAAACACAAACACACACACAGAAACACACACACATACAGAAACACACATACACATACAGAACACACACACATATACAGAACCACACACACACATACAGAACACACACACACAGAAACACACACACAAACACATGCAGAAACACACACACACACATACAGAAACGCACACACACACATACAGAAACACACACACACATACAGAAACACACACACACACACAGAAACACACACACACAGAAACACACACATACAGAAACACACGCACACAGAAACACAAACACACATACAGAAACTCACACACACACAGAAACACACACACAGAAACACACACACACACAGAAACACACACACTTACAGAAAAACACACACACACAGAAACACACACACATACAGAAACACACACACACACACAGAAACACACACACATAAAGAAACAGACACAAACACAGAAACACACACACAGAAACACACACACACATAAAGAAACACACACACACACAGAAACACACACATACAGAAACACACACACACAAAGAAACACACACACACAGAAACACACGCACACAGAAAAACAAACACACATACAGAAACACACACACACACAGAAACACACACACAGAAACACACACACACACAGAAACACACATACACACACAGAAACACACACACACACACAGAAACACACACACACATACAGAAACACACACACACATACATAAACACACACACACACAGAAACACACACACACACAGAAACACACACACATACAGAAACACACACACACAGAAACACACACACACACACAGAAACACATACACACATACAGAAACACACACACACACACACACAGAAACACACACAGAAACATACGCACATAAAGAAACACACAAACACACACAGAAACACACACACATACACAAACACACACAGAAACACACACACATACACACACACACAGAAACACACACACACAGAAACACACACATAAAGAAACACACACACACAGAAACACACACACACATACAGAAACACACACACACACAGAAACACACAGAAACACACACACAGAGACACACATACATACAGAAACACACACACACATACAGAAACACACAAATACACACAGAAACACACACACATAAAGAAACACACACACACAGAAACACACACACAAACACACACATACAGGAGCACACACACACACAGAAACACACACATACAGAAACACACACACACACAGAAACATACACACACATACTGAAACACACACACAGAAACACACACACACGCATGCTTAACACACACACATACTGAAACGCACACACAGAAACACACACGCACACACATGCTTAACACACACACACACAGAAACACACATACACATCTAGAAACACACACACACATACAGAAACACACACACACATACAGGAACACACACACACACACAGAAACACACACACACACAGAAACACACACACATACAGAAACACACACACACAGAAACACACACATACACACACAGAAACACACACACACATACAGAAACACACACACACACACACACATACAGAAACACACACACATACAGAAACACACACACACAGAAACACACACACATACAGAAACACACACACATACAGAATCACACACACACACACATAAACACATACACATACAGAAACACACACACACACACAAAGAGAACACACACACACACACACAGAAACACACACACACATACAGAAACACAAACACACACACAGAAACACACACACATACAGAAACACACATACACATACAGAACACACACACATATACAGAACCACACACACACATACAGAACACACACACACAGAAACACACACACAAACACATGCAGAAACACACACACACACATACAGAAACGCACACACACACATACAGAAACACACACACACATACAGAAACACACACACACACACAGAAACACACACACACAGAAACACACACATACAGAAACACACGCACACAGAAACACAAACACACATACAGAAACACACACACACACAGAAACACACACACAGAAACACACACACACACAGAAACACACACACTTACAGAAAAACACACACACACAGAAACACACACACATACAGAAACACACACACACACACAGAAACACACACACATAAAGAAACAGACACAAACACAGAAACACACACACAGAAACACACACACACATAAAGAAACACACACACACACAGAAACACACACATACAGAAACACACACACACAAAGAAACACACACACACAGAAACACACGCACACAGAAACACAAACACACATACAGAAACACACACACACACAGAAACACACACACAGAAACACACACACACACAGAAACACACACACTTACAGAAAAACACACACACACAGAAACACACACACATACAGAAACACACACACACACACAGAAACACACACACACATACAGAAACGCACACACAAAGAAACACACAAAAACACACAGAAACACACACACACAGAAACACATACATACAGAAACACACACACACACACACAGAAACACACACACATACACACACACAAATAACACACACACACATAAAGAAACAGACACAAACACAGAAACACACACACAGAAACACACACACACATAAAGAAACACACACACACACAGAAACACACACACATACACACACACAGAAACACACACACACACAGAAACACACACATACAGAAACACACACACACACAGAAACACACACAGACATACAGAAACACACACACAAAGAAACACACAAAAACACACAGAAACACACACACACACAGAAACACATACATACAGAAACACACACACACACACACAGAAACACACACACATACACACACACAAATAACACAAACACACACAGAAACACACACATACAAAAACATACACACACAAAGAAACACACACACACAGAAACACACGCACACAGAAACACAAACACACATACAGAAACACACACACACACACAGAAACACACACACAGAAACACACACACACACAGAAACACACACACATACAGAAAAACACACACACACACAGAAACACACACACATACAGAAACACACACACACATACAGAAACACACACACACAGAAACACACAAAAACACACAGATACACACACACACACAGAAACACATACATACAGAAACACACACACACACACAGAAACACACACACATATACACACACAAATAACACACACACACAGAGAAACACACACATACAAAAACACACACACACAAAGAAACACACACACACAGAAACACACGCACACAGAAACACAAACACACATACAGAAACACACACACACACAGAAACACACACACACACAGAAACTCACACACACACAGAAACACACACACATACAGAAAAACACACACACACACAGAAACACACACACATACAGAAACACATACACACACACAGAAACACACACACACATACAGAAACACACACATGCACAGAAGCACATACACACACACAGAAACACACACACACAGAAACACACACACACAGACACAGAAACACACACACACATACAGAAACACACACACACAGAAACACACACACACATACAGAAACACACACACACACAGAAACAGACACACACAGAAACACACACACACACACACACACAGAAAGACTTACACACATACTGAAACACACACACACAGAAACACACACACACACAGAAAGAAACACACACATACTGAAACACACACACAGAAACACACACACACATACAGAAATACACACACACAGAAACACACACACACACAGACACAGAAAGACACACACACATACTGAAACACAAACACAGAAACACACACACACACAGAAAGACACACACACATACTGAAACACACACACAGAAACACACACACACGCATGCTTAACACACACACACACAGAAACACACATACACATCTAGAAACACACACTCACATACAGAAACACACACACACATACATAAACACACACACACTCACAGAAACACACACACACACAGAAACACACACACATACAGAAACACACACACACAGAAAAACACACACACACACAGAAACACACACACACACACACACAGAAACACACACACACATACAGAAACACACACACATACATAAACACACACACACACAGAAACACACACACGCACAGAAACACACACACATACAGAAACACACACACACAGAAACACACACACACACAGAAACACATACACACATACAGAAACACACACACACACACAGAAACACACACAGAAACATACACACATAAAGAAACACACACACACACAGAAACACACACACATACACACACACAGAAACACGCACACACAGAAACACACACATAAAGAAACACACACACACAGAAACACACACACACATACAGAAACACACACACACACACAGAAACACACAGAAACACACGCACACAGACAAACATACATACAGAAACACACACACACACACACAGAAACACACAAATACACACAGAAACACACGCACATAAAGAAACACACACACACAGAAACACACACACAAACACACACATACAGAAACACACACACACACAGAAACACACACACATAAAGAAACAGACACAAACACAGAAACACTCACACAGAAACACACACACACATAAAGAAACACACACACACACAGAAACACACACACATACACACACACAGAAACACACACACACACAGAAACACACACATACAGAAACACACACACACACAGAAACACATACACACACAGAAACACATACATACAGAAACACACACACACACACAGAAACACACACACATACACACACACAACTAACACACACACACACAGAAACACACACATACAAAAACACACACACACAAAGAAACACACACACACAGAAACACACGCACACAGAAACACAAACACACATACAGAAACACACACACACACACAGAAACACACACACAGAAACACACACACACACAGAAACACACACACATACAGAAAAACACACACACACACAGAAACACACACACATACAGAAACACACACACACATACAGAAACACACACACACAGAAACACACAAAAACACACAGATACACACACACACACAGAAACACATACATACAGAAACACACACACACACACAGAAACACACACACATATACACACACAAATAACACACACACACAGAGAAACACACACATACAAAAACACACACACACAAAGAAACACACACACACAGAAACACACGCACACAGAAACACAAACACACATACAGAAACACACACACACACAGAAACACACACACACACAGAAACTCACACACACACAGAAACACACACACATACAGAAAAACACACACACACACAGAAACACACACACATACAGAAACACATACACACACACAGAAACACACACACACATACAGAAACACACACATGCACAGAAGCACATACACACACACAGAAACACACACACACAGAAACACACACACACAGACACAGAAACACACACACACATACAGAAACACACACACACAGAAACACACACACACATACAGAAACACACACACACACAGAAACAGACACACACAGAAACACACACACACACACACACACACAGAAAGACTTACACACATACTGAAACACACACACACAGAAACACACACACACACAGAAAGAAACACACACATACTGAAACACACACACAGAAACACACACACACATACAGAAATACACACACACAGAAACACACACACACACAGACACAGAAAGACACACACACATACTGAAACACACACACAGAAACACACACACACACAGAAAGACACACACACATACTGAAACACACACACAGAAACACACACACACGCATGCTTAACACACACACACACACAGAAACACACATACACATCTAGAAACACACACTCACATACAGAAACACACACACACATACATAAACACACACACACTCACAGAAACACACACACACACAGAAACACACACACATACAGAAACACACACACACAGAAAAACACACACACACACAGAAACACACACACACACACACACAGAAACACACACACACATACAGAAACACACACACATACATAAACACACACACACACAGAAACACACACACGCACAGAAACACACACACATACAGAAACACACACACACACACAGAAACACACAGAAACACACGCACACAGACAAACATACATACAGAAACACACACACACACACAGAAACACACAAATACACACAGAAACACACGCACATAAAGAAACACACACACACAGAAACACACACACAAACACACACATACAGAAACACACACACACACAGAAACACACACACATAAAGAAACAGACACAAACACAGAAACACTCACACAGAAACACACACACACATAAAGAAACACACACACACACAGAAACACACACACATACACACACACAGAAACACACACACACACAGAAACACACACATACAGAAACACACACACACACAGAAACACATACACACACAGAAACACATACATACAGAAACACACACACACACACAGAAACACACACACATACACACACACAAATAACACACACACACACAGAAACACACACATACAAAAACACACACACACAAAGAAACACACACACACAGAAACACACGCACACAGAAACACAAACACACATACAGAAACACACACACACACAGAAACACACACACACACAGAAACTCACACACACACAGAAACACACACACATACAGAAAAACACACACACACAGAAACACACACACATACAGAAACACACACACACACACAGAAACACACACACACATACAGAAACACACACATGCACAGAAACACATACACACACACAGAAACACACACACACAGAAACACACACACACAGACACAGAAACACACACACGCATACAGAAACACACACACACAGAAACACACACATACAGAAACACACACACACACAGAAACAGACACACACAGAAACACACACACACACACACAGAAAGACACACACACATACTGAATCACACACACACAGAAACACACACACACACAGAAAGACACACACACATACTGAAACACACACACAGAAACACACACACACATACAGAAATACACACACAGAAGCACACACACACACACAGAAAGACACACACACATACTGAAACGCACACACAGAAACACACACGCACACACATGCTTAACACACACACACACACAGAAACACACATACACATCTAGAAACACACACACACATACAGAAACACACACACACATACAGGAACACACACACACACACAGAAACACACACACACACAGAAACACACACACATACAGAAACACACACACACAGAAACACACACACACACACACACAGAAACACACACACACATACAGAAACACACACACACACGCACACATACAGAAACACACACACATACAGAAACAGACACACAGAAACACACACACACATACAGAAACACACAAACATACAGAATCACACACACACACACACATAAACACACACACACACAGAAACACACACACACAGAAACACACACACACACATACAGAAACACAAACACACACACAGAAACACATACACATACAGAAACACACACACACACATAGAGAACACACACACACACACACACAGAAACACACACACACATACAGAAACACAAACACACGCACAGAAACACACACACATACAGAAACACACACACACATACAGAACACACACACACATACAGAACCACACACACACATACAGAACACACAAACACAGAAACAGACACACAAACACATACAGAAACACACACACACACACATACAGAAACGCACACACACACATACAGAAACACACACACACATACAGAAACACACACACGCACACACAGAAACACACACACACAGAGAAACACACACACACACAGAGAAACACACAAACACATACAGAAAAACACACAGACAGAGAAACACACACATACACACAGAAACACACACACACACCAGAGAAACACACACACAAACAGAAAAACACACACACACAGAAACACACACGCACACACACACACAGAAACACACACAAACACAGAAACACACACATACAGAAACACAAACACACATACAGAAACACACACACACAGAAACACACACACAGAAACACACACATACACAGAAACACATACGTACAGAAACACACACACACACACAGAAACACACAAACACACACAGAAACACACACACATAAAGAAACAGACACAAACACAGAAACACACACACAGAAACACACACACACATAAAGAAACACACACACACACAGAAACACACACATACAGAAACACACACACACAAAGAAACACACACACACAGAAACACACGCACACAGAAACACAAACACACATACAGAAACACACACACACACAGAAACACACACACAGAAACACACACACACACAGAAACACACACACTTACAGAAAAACACACACACACAGAAACACACACACATACAGAAACACACACACACACACAGAAACACACACACACATACAGAAACACACACACAAAGAAACACACAAAAACACACAGAAACACACACACACACAGAAACACATACATACAGAAACACACACACACACACACAGAAACACACACACATACACACACACAAATAACACACACACACACACATACAAAAACACACACACACAAAGAAACACACACACACAGAAATACACGCACACAGAAACACAAACACACATACAGAAACACACACACACACAGAAACACACACCCAGAAACACACACACACACAGAAACACACACACATACAGAAAAACACACACACACACAGAAACACACACACCTACAGAAACACACACACACACACAGAAACACACACACACATACAGAAACACACACATGCAGAGAAACACATACACATACACAGAAACACACACACACACACAGAAACACACACACACAGACACAGAAACACACACACATACAGAAACACACACACACACAGAAACACATACACACACATACAGAAACACACACACACACAGAAACAGACACACACAGAAACACACACACACACACACACACAGAAAGACACACACACATACTGAAACACACACACAGAAACACACACACACACAGAAAGACACACACACATACTGAAACACACACACAGAAACACACACACACACGCATGCTTAACACACACACAGAAACACACATACACATCTAGAAACACACACACACATACAGAAACAGACACACACACATACATAAACACACACACACAGAAACACACACACACACAGAAACACACACATACAGAAACACACACACACAGAAACACACACACACACACAGAAACACACACACACACACAGAAACACACACACACATACAGAAACACACACACACATACATAAACACACACTCACACAGAAACACACACACACACAGAAACACACACACATACAGAAACACACACACACAGAAACACACACACACACACAGAAACACATACACACATACAGAAACACACACACACACACACACAGAAACACACACAGAAACATACACACATAAAGAAACACACAAACACACACAGAAACACACACACAAACACAAACACACACAGAAACACACACACATACACACACACACAGAAACACACACACACAGAAACACACACATAAAGAAACACACACACACAGAAACACACACACACATACAGAAACACACACACACACAGAAACACACAGAAACACACACACAGAGACACACATACATACAGAAACACACACACACATACAGAAACACACAAATACACACAGAAACACACACACATAAAGAAACACACACACACAGAAACACACACACAAACACACACATACAGGAGCACACACACACACAGAAACACACACATACAGAAACACACACACACACAGAAAGACACACACACATACTGAAACACACACACAGAAACACACACACACGCATGCTTAACACACACACATACTGAAACGCACACACAGAAACACACACGCACACACATGCTTAACTCACACACACACACACAGAAACACACATACACATCTAGAAACACACACACACATACAGAAACACACACACACATACAGGAACACACACACACACACACAGAAACACACACACACACAGAAACACACACACATACAGAAACACACACACACACAGAAACACACACACACACACACAGAAACACACACACACATACAGAAACACACACACACACACACACATACAGAAACACACACACATACAGAAACACACACACACAGAAACACACACACATACAGAAACACACACACATACAGAATCACACACACACACACATAAACACATACACATACAGAAACACAGACACACACACAAAGAGAACACACACACACACACACAGAAACACACACACACATACAGAAACACAAACACACACACAGAAACACACACACATACAGAAACACACATACACATACAGAACACACACACATATACAGAACCACACACACACATACAGAACACACACACACAGAAACACACACACAAACACATGCAGAAACACACACACACACATACAGAAAGTCACACACACACATACAGAAACACACACACACATACAGAAACACACACACACACACAGAAACACACACACATAGAGAAACACACACACACAGAGAAACACACAAACACATACAGAAAAACACACACACACAGAAACACACACATACACACAGAAGCACACACACACACACACAGAAACACACACGCACACACACACACAGAAACACACACACACAGAAACACACACATACAGAAACACACGCACACAGAAACACAAACACACATACAGAAACACACACACACACAGAAACACACACACAGAAACACACACACACACAGAAACACACACACTTACAGAAAAACACACACACACAGAAACACACACACATACAGAAACACACACACACACAGAAACACACACACATAAAGAAACAGACACAAACACAGAAACACACACACAGAAACACACACACACATAAAGAAACACACACACACAGAAACACACACATACAGAAACACACACACACAAAGAAACACACACACACAGAAACACACGCACACAGAAACACAAACACACATACAGAAACACACACACACACAGAAACACACACACAGAAACACACACACACACAGAAACACACACACTTACAGAAAAACACACACACACAGAAACACACACACATACAGAAACACACACACACACACAGAAACACACACACACATACAGAAACACACACACAAAGAAACACACAAAAACACACAGAAACACGCACACACAGAAACACATACATACAGAAACACACACACACACACAGAAACACACACACATACACACACACAAATAACACACACACACACACAGAAACACACACATACAAAAACACACACACACAAAGAAACACACACACACAGAAATACACGCACACAGAAACACAAACACACATACAGAAACACACACACACACAGAAACACACACACAGAAACACACACACACACAGAAACACACACACATACAGAAAAACACACACACACACAGAAACACACACACCTACAGAAACACACACACACACACAGAAACACACACACACATACAGAAACACACACATGCAGAGAAACACATACACATACACAGAAACACACACACACACACAGAAACACACACACACAGACACAGAAACACACACACATACAGAAACACACACACACAGAAACACATACACACACATACAGAAACACACACACACACAGAAACAGACACACACAGAAACACACACACACACACACACACAGAAAGACACACACACATACTGAAACACACACACAGAAACACACACACACACGCATGCTTAACACACACACAGAAACACACATACACATCTAGAAACACACACACACATACAGAAACAGACACACACACATACATAAACACACACACACAGAAACACACACATACAGAAACACACACACACAGAAACACACACACACACACAGAAACACACACACACACACAGAAACACACACACACATACATAAACACACACACACACAGAAACACACACACACACAGAAACACACACACATACAGAAACACACACACACAGAAACACACACACACACACAGAAACACATACACACATACAGAAACACACACACACACACACAGAAACACACACAGAAACATACACACATAAAGAAACACACAAACACACACAGAAACACACACACATACACAAACACACACAGAAACACACACACATACACACACACACACAGAAACACACACACACAGAAACACACACATAAAGAAATACACACACACAGAAACACACACACACATACAGAAACACACACACACACAGAAACACACAGAAACACACACACAGAGACACACATACATACAGAAACACACACACACATACAGAAACACACAAATACACACAGAAACACACACACATAAAGAAACACACACACACAGAAACACACACACAAACACACACATACAGGAGCACACACACACACAGAAACACACACATACAGAAACACACACACACACAGAAAGACACACACACATACTGAAACACACACACAGAAACACACACACACGCATGCTTAACACACACACATACTGAAACGCACACACAGAAACACACACGCACACACATGCTTAACACACACACACACACAGAAACACACATACACATCTAGAAAAACACACACACATACAGAAACACACACACACATACAGGAACACACACACACACACAGAAACACACACACACACAGAAACACACACACATACAGAAACACACACACACAGAAACACACACACACACACAGAAACACACACACACATACAGAAACACACACACACACACACACATACAGAAACACACACACATACAGAAACACACACACACAGAAACACACACACATACAGAAACACACACACATACAGAATCACACACACACACACATAAACACATACACATACAGAAACACACACACACACACAAAGAGAACACACACACA
This sequence comes from Pristiophorus japonicus, assembly GCF_044704955.1. NCBI lineage: Eukaryota > Metazoa > Chordata > Chondrichthyes > Pristiophoridae > Pristiophorus > Pristiophorus japonicus. Next base: position 310,945 of record NW_027254919.1, read on the forward strand.
CACACACAGAAACACACACACACATACAGAAACACAAACACACACACAGAAACACACACACATACAGAAACACACATACACATACAGAACACACACACATATACAGAACCACACACACACATACAGAACACACACACACAGAAACACACACACAAACACATGCAGAAACACACACACACACATACAGAAACGCAGACACACACATACAGAAACACACACACACATACAGAAACACACACACACGCAGAAACACACACACATAGAGAAACACACACACACAGAGAAACACACAAACACATACAGAAAAACACACACACAGAGAAACACACACATACACACAGAAACACACACAGAAACACACACGCACACACACACACAGAAACACACACACACAGAAACACACACATACAGAAACACAAACACACATACAGAAACACACACATACAGAAACACACACACACATAAACACACACACATACAGAAACACACACACATACAGAATCACACACACACACACATAAACACATACACATACAGAAACACACACACACACACAAAGAGAACACACACACACACACACAGAAACACACACACACATACAGAAACACAAACACACACACAGAAACACACACACATACAGAAACACACATACACATACAGAACACACACACATATACAGAACCACACACACACATACAGAACATACACACACAGAAACACACACACAAACACATGCAGAAACACACACACACATACAGAAACGCACACACACACATACAGAAACACACACACACATACAGAAACACACACACACACACAGAAACACACACACATAGAGAAACACACACACACAGAGAAACACACAAACACATACAGAAAAACACACACACAGAGAAACACACACATACACACAGAAACACACACACACACACACAGAAACACACACGCACACACACACACAGAAACACACACACACAGAAACACACACATACAGAAACACAAACACACATACAGAAACACACACACACAGAAACACACACACACAGAAACACACACATACACAGAAACACATACGTACAGAAACACACACACACACAGAAACACACAAACACACACAGAAACACACACGCATAAAGAAACAGACACAAACACAGAAACACACACACAGAAACACACACACACATAAAGAAACACACACACACACAGAAACACACACACATACACACACACAGAAACACACACACACAGAAACACACACATACACAAACACACACACACAGAAACACACACACACATACAGAAACACACACACAAAGAAACACACAAAAACACACACACACACAGAAACACATACATACAGAAACACACTCACACACACACAGAAACACACACACACATACAGAAACACACACACACAGAAACACACACACACATACAGAAACACACACACACACAGAAACAGACACACACAGAAACACACACACACACACACAGAGAAAGACACACACACATACTGAAACACACACACACAGAAACACACACACACACAGAAAGACACACACACATACTGAAACACACACACAGAAACACACACACACATACAGAAATACACACACACATACAGAAACAAACTGACACATACAGAAACACGGAAACACACACACACACAGAAACACACACACACACACAGAAACACACACACACACATAAACACACACACACATACAGAAACACACACACACACAGAAACACATACACACAGAAACACACACACACACACACACACACAGAAAGACACACACACATACTGAAACATACACACACAGAAACACACACACACACAGAAAGACACACACACAGAAGCACACACACACACACAGAAAGACACACACACATACTGAAACGCACACACAGAAACACACACGCACACACATGCTTAACACACACACACACACACAGAAACACACATACACATCTAGAAACACACACACACATACAGAAACACACACACACATACAGGAACACACACACACACACACAGAAACACACACACACACAGAAACACACACACATACAGAAACACACACACACAGAAACACACACACACACACACAGGAACACACACACACATACAGAAACACACACACACACACACACATACAGAAACACACACACATACAGAAACACACACACATACAGAAACACACACACAGGAACATACACACACATACAGAAACACACACACACATACAGAAACACAAACACACACACAGAAACACACACACATACAGAAACACACACACACATACAGAACACACACACACATACAGAACCACACACACAGATACAGAACACACACACACAGAAACACACACACAAACACATACAGAAACACACACACACACATACAGAAACGCACACACACATACAGAAACACACACACACATACAGAAACACACACACACACACACAGAAACACACACACACAGAGAAACACACACACACAGAAACACACAAAAACACACAGATACACACACACACACAGAAACACATACATACAGAAACACACACACACACACAGAAACACACACACATACACACACACAAATAACACACACACACACACAGAAACACACACATACAAAAACACACACACACAAAGAAACACACACACACAGAAACACACGCACACAGAAACACAAACACACATACAGAAACACACACACACAGAAACACACACACAAACACATACAGAAACACACACACACATACAGAAACGCACACACACATACAGAAACACACACACACACACACAGAAACACACACACACATACAGAAACACACACACACAGAAACACACAAAAACACACAGATACACACACACACACAGAAACACATACATACAGAAACACACACACACACAGAAACACACACACATACACACACACAAATAACACACACACACACAGAAACACACACATACAAAAACACACACACACAAAGAAACACACACACACAGAAACACACGCACACAGAAACACAAACACACATACAGAAACACACACACACACAGAAACACACACACACACAGAAACTCACACACACACAGAAACACACACACATACAGAAAAACACACACACACACAGAAACACACACACATACAGAAACACATACACACACACAGAAACACACACACACATACAGAAACACACACATGCACAGAAACACATACACACACACAGAAACACACACACACAGAAACACACACACACAGACACAGAAACACACACACACATACAGAAACACACACACACAGAAACACACACACACATACAGAAACACACACACACACAGAAACAGACACACACAGAAACACACACACACACACACAGAGAAAGACACACACACATACTGAAACACACACACACAGAAACACACACACACACAGAAAGACACACACACATACTGAAACACACACACAGAAACACACACACACATACAGAAATACACACACACATACAGAAACAAACAGACACATACAGAAACACACACACACAGAAACACACACACACACATACAAACTGAAACACACACACACACACACAGAAACACGGAAACACACACACACACATAAACACACACACACACACAGAAACACACACACACACACAGAAAGACACACACACATACTGAAACACACACACACAGAAACACACACACACACAGAAAGACACACACACAGAAGCACACACACACACACAGAAAGACACACACACATACTGAAACGCACACACAGAAACACACACGCACACAGGCTTAACACACACACACACACACAGAAACACACATACACATCTAGAAACACACACACACACATACAGAAACACACACACACATACAGGAACACACACACACACACACAGAAACACACACACACAGAAACACACACACATACAGAAACACACACACACAGAAACACACACACACACAGAAACACAAACACACACACACACACACACATACAGAAACACACACACATACATAAACACACACACATGCAGAAACACACACACAGAAACATACACACACATACAGAAACACACACACATACAGAATCACACACACACACACACATAAACACACACACACACAGAAACACACACACACACAGAAACACACACACACATACAGAAACACAAACACACACACAGAAACACATACACATACAGAAAAACACACACACACACATAGAGAACACACACACACACACACAGAAACACACACACACATACAGAAACACAAACACACACACAGAAACACACACACATACAGAAACACACTCACACATACAGAACACACACACACATACAGAACCACACACACACATACAGAACACACACACACACATACAGAACACACACACACAGAAACACACACATAAACACATACAGAAACACACACACACACACATACAGAAACGCACACACACATACAGAAACACACACACACATACAGAAACACACACACACACACACAGAAACACACACACACAGAGAAACACACACACACACACAGAAACACACAAACACATACAGAAAAACACACACACACAGAAACACACACATACACACAGAAACACACACGCACACACACACACAGAAACACACACAAATACAGAAACACACACATACAGAAACACAAACACATTTACAGAAACACACACACACAGAAACACACACACACAGAAACACACACATACACAGAAACACACACACAGAAACACACACACACATAAAGAAACACACACACACACAGAAACACACACACATACACACACACAGAAACACACACACACACAGAAACACACACATACAGAAACACACACACACAGAAACACACACACACATACATAAACACACACACAAACAAACACACAAAAACACACACACACACAGAAACACATACATACAGAAACACACACACACACAGAAACACACACACACATACAGAAACACACACACACAGAAACACACACACACATACAGAAACACACACACACAGAAACAGACACACACAGAAACACACACACACACACACAGAGAAAGACACACACACATACTGAAACACACACACACAGAAACACACACACACACAGAAAGACACACACACATACTGAAACACACACACAGAAACACACACACACATACAGAAATACACACACACATACAGAAACAAACAGACACATACAGAAACACGGAAACACACACACACACAGAAACACACACACACACACAGAAACACACACACACATACAGAAACACACACACACACATAAACACACACACACATACAGAAACACACACACACAGAAACACATACACACAGAAACACACACACACACACACACACAGAAAGACACACACACATACTGAAACACACACACACAGAAACACACACACACACAGAAAGACACACACACAGAAGCACACACACACACACAGAAAGACACACACACATACTGAAACGCACACACAGAAACACACACGCACACACATGCTTAACACACACACACACACAGAAACACACATACACATCTAGAAACACACACACACATACAGAAACACACACACACATACAGGAACACACACACACACACACAGAAACACACACACACACAGAAACACACACACATACAGAAACACACACACACAGAAACACACACACACACACACAGAAACACACACACACATACAGAAACACACACACACACACACATACAGAAACACACACACATACAGAAACACACACACATACAGAAACACACACACAGAAACATACACACACATACAGAAACACACACACATACAGAATCACACACACACACACACACATAAACACACACACACACAGAAACACACACACACACAGAAACACACACACACATACAGAAACACAAACACACACACAGAAACACATACACATACAGAAAAACACACACACACACATAGAGAACACACACACACACACAGAAACACACACACACATACAGAAACACAAACACACACACAGAAACACACACACATACAGAAACACACACACACATACAGAACACACACACACATACAGAACCACACACACAGATACAGAACACGCACACACAGAAACACACACACAAACACATACAGAAACACACACACGCACATACAGAAACGCACACACACATACAGAAACACACACACACATACAGAAACACACACACACACACACAGAAACACACACACACAGAGAAACACACACACACACACACAGAAACACACAAACACATACAGAAAAACACACACACACAGAAACACACACATACACACAGAAACACACACACACACACAGAGAAACACACACACACACAGAAAAACACACACACACAGAAACACACACGCACACACACACACAGAAACACACACACATACAGAAACACACACATACAGAAACACAAACACACATACAGAAACACACACACACAGAAACACACACACACAGAAACACACACATACACAGAAACACATACGTACAGAAACACACACACACACACAGAAACACACAAACACACACAGAAACACACACACATAAAGAAACAGACACAAACACAGAAACACACACACAGAAACACACACACACATAAAGAAACACACACACACACAGAAACACACACACATACACACACAGAAACACACACACACACAGAAACACACACATACAGAAACACACACACACACAGAAACACACACACACATACAGAAACACAACACAAAGAAACACACAAAAACACACAGAAACACACACACACACAGAAACACATACATACAGAAACACACACACACACACAGAAACACACACACATACACACACACAAATAACACACACACACACAGAAACACACACATACAAAAACACACACACACAAAGAAACACACACACACAGAAACACACGCACACAGAAACACAAACACACATACAGAAACACACACACACACAGAAACACACACACAGAAACACACACACACACAGAAACACACACACATACAGAAAAACACACACACACACAGAAACACACACACCTACAGAAACACACACACACACAGAAACACACACACACATACAGAAACACACACATGCACAGAAACACATACACACACACAGAAACACACACACACAGAAACACACACACACAGACACAGAAACACACACACACATACAGAAACACACACACACAGAAACACACACACACATACAGAAACACACACACACAGAAACAGACACACACAGAAACACACACACACACACACACAGAAAGACACACATACATACTGAAACACACACACAGAAACACACACACACACAGAAAGACACACACACATACTGAAACACACACACAGAAACACACACACACGCATGCTTAACACACACACACACAGAAACACACATACACATCTAGAAACACACACTCACATACAGAAACACACACACACATACTTAAACACACACACAAACAGAAACACACACACACAGAAACACACACACATACAGAAACACACACACACAGAAAAACACACACACACACAGAAACACACACACACAAACACAGAAACACACACACACATACAGAAACACACACACACATATATAAACACACACACACACAGAAACACACACACACACAGAAACACACACACATACAGAAACACACACACACAGAAACACACACACACACACAGAAACACATACACACATACAGAAACACACACACACACAGAAACACTCACAGAAACATACACACATAAAGAAACACACACACACACAGAAACACACACACATACACACACACATACAGAAACACACACACACACACACACAGAAACACACACACACAGAGAAACACACACACACACACACAGAAACACACAAACACATACAGAAAAACACACACATAGAGAAACACACACATACACACAGAAACACACACACACACACAGAGAAACACACACACACACAGAAAAACACACACACACAGAAACACACACGCACACACACACACAGAAACACACACACATACAGAAACACACACATACAGAAACACAAAAACACATACAGAAACACACACACACAGAAACACACACACACAGAAACACACACATACACAGAAACACATACGTACAGAAACACACACACACACACAGAAACACACAAACACACACAGAAACACACACACATAAAGAAACAGACACAAACACAGAAACACACACACAGAAACACACACACACATAAAGAAACACACACACACACAGAAACACACACACATACACACACACAGAAACACACACACACACACAGAAACACACACATACAGAAACACACACACACACAGAAACACACACACACATACAGAAACACACACACAAAGAAACACACAAAAACACACAGAAACACACACACACACAGAAACACATACATACAGAAACACACACACACACACACAGAAACACACACACATACACACACACAAATAACACACACACACACAGAAACACACACATACAAAAACACACACACACAAAGAAACACACACACACAGAAACACACGCACACAGAAACACAAACACACATACAGAAACACACACACACACACAGAAACACACACACAGAAACACACACACACAGAAACACACACACATACAGAAAAACACACACACACACAGAAACACACACACATACAGAAACACACACACACATACAGAAACACACACACACAGAAACACACAAAAACACACAGATACACACACACACACAGAAACACATACATACAGAAACACACACACACACACAGAAACACACACACATATACACACACAAATAACACACACACACAGAGAAACACACACATACAAAAACACACACACACAAAGAAACACACACACACAGAAACACACGCACACAGAAACACAAACACACATACAGAAACACACACACACACAGAAACACACACACACACAGAAACTCA
>NW_027254919.1:322500-337500 GCF_044704955.1 Pristiophorus japonicus
ACACACATAAAGAAACACACACACACACAGAAACACACACACATACACACACACAGAAACACATACACACACAGAAACACACACATACAGAAACACACACACACACAGAAACACACACACACATACAGAAACACACACACAAAGAAACACACAAAAAGACACAGAAACACACACACACACAGGAACACATACATACAGAAACACACACACACAGAAACACACACACATACACACACACAAATAACACACACACACACAGAAACACACACATACAAAAACACACACACACAAAGAAACACACACACACACAGAAACACACGCACACAGAAACACAAACACACATACAGAAACACACACACACACAGAAACACACACACAGAAACACACACACACACAGAAACACACACACATACAGAAAAACACACACACACACAGAAACACACACCTACAGAAACACACACACACACACAGAAACACACACACACATACAGAAACACACACATGCACAGGAACACATACACACACACAGAAACACACACACACAGAAACACACACACAGACACAGAAACACACACACACATACAGAAACACACACACACAGAAACACACCCACACATACAGAAACACACACACACAGAAACAGACACACACAGAAACACACACACACACACACACAGAAAGACACACACACATACTGAAACACACACACAGAAACACACACACACACACAGAAAGACACACACACATACTGAAACACACACACAGAAACACACACACACGCATGCTTAACACACACACACACAGAAACACACATACACATCTAGAAACACACACTCACATACAGAAACACACACACACATACATAAACACACACACACAAACAGAAACACACACACACACAGAAACACACACACATACAGAAACACACACACACAGAAAAACACACACACACACAGAAACACACACACACAAACACAGAAACACACACACACATACAGAAACACACACACATACATAAACACACACACACACAGAAACACACACACACACAGAAACACACACACATACAGAAACACACACACACAGAAACACACACACACACACAGAAACACATACACACATACAGAAACACACACACACACACAGAAACACACACAGAAACATACACACATGAAGAAACACACACACACACAGAAACACACACACATACACACACACATACAGAAACACACACACACACACACACACAGAAACACACACACACAGAGAAACACACACACACACACACACAGAAACACACAAACACATACAGAAAAACACACACACAGAGAAACACACACATACACACAGAAACACACAAACACAGAGAAACACACACACACACAGAAAAACACACACACACAGAATCACACACGCACACACACACACAGAAACACACACACATACAGAAACACACACATACAGAAACACAAACACACATACAGAAACACACACACACAGAAACACACACACACAGAAACACACACATACACAGAAACACATACGTACAGAAACACACACACACACACAGAAACACACAAACACACACAGAAACACACACACATAAAGAAACAGACACAAACACAGAAACACACACACAGAAACACACACACACATAAAGAAACACACACACATACAGAAATACACACACACACACACACACAGAAACACACACACACAAACACAGAAACACACACACACATACAGAAACACACACACATACATAAACACACACACACACAGAAACACACACACACACAGAAACACACACATACAGAAACACACACACACAGAAACACACACACACATACAGAAACACACACACAAAGAAACACACAAAAACACACAGAAACACACACACACACAGAAACACATACATACAGAAACACACACACACACACACAGAAACACACACACATACACACACACAAATAACACACACACACACAGAAACACACACATACAAAAACACACACACACAAAGAAACACACACACACAGAAACACACGCACACAGAAACACAAACACACATACAGAAACACACACACACACACAGAAACACACACACAGAAACACACACACACACAGAAACACACACACATACAGAAAAACACACACACACACAGAAACACACACACATACAGAAACACACACACACACAGAAACACACACACACATACAGAAACACACACATGCACAGAAACACATACACACACACAGAAACACACACACACAGAAACACACACACAGACACAGAAACACACACACACATACAGAAACACACACACACAGAAACACACACACACATACAGAAACACACACACACAAAGAAACAGACACACACAGAAACACACACACACACAGACACAGAAAGACACACACACATACTGAAACACACACACAGAAACACACACACACACAGAAAGACACACACACATACTGAAACACACACACAGAAACACACACACACGCATGCTTAACACACACACACACAGAAACACACATACACATCTAGAAACACACACTCACATACAGAAACACACACACACATACATAAACACACACACACAAACAGAAACACACACACACACAGAAACACACACACATACAGAAACACACACACACAGAAAAACACACACACACAGAAACACACACACACACACACAGAAACACACACACACATACAGAAACACACACACACATACATAAACGCACACACACACAGAAACACACACACGCACAGAAACACACACACATACAGAAACACACACACACAGAAACACACACACACACAGAAACACATACACACATACAGAAACACACACACACACACAGAAACAAACACAGAAACATACACACATACAGAAACACGCACACACACAGAAACACACACATAAAGAAACACACACACACAGAAACACACACACACATACAGAAACACACACACACACACAGAGACACACAGAAACACACGCACACAGACAAACATACATACAGAAACACACACACACACACACAGAAACACACAAATACACACAGAAACACACGCACATAAAGAAACACACACACACAGAAACACACACACAAACACACACATACAGAAACACACACACACACAGAAACACACACACATAAAGAAACAGACACAAACACAGAAACACTCACACAGAAACACACACACACATAAAGAAACACACACACACACAGAAACACACACACATACACACACACAGAAACACACACACACACAGAAACACACACATACAGAAACACACACACACACAGAAACACATACACACACAGAAACACATACATACAGAAACACACACACACACACAGAAACACACACACATACACACACACAAATAACACACACACACACAGAAACACACACATACAAAAACACACACACACAAAGAAACACACACACACAGAAACACACGCACACAGAAACACAAACACACATACAGAAACACACACACACACAGAAACACACACACACACAGAAACTCACACACACACAGAAACACACACACATACAGAAAAACACATACACACAGAAACACACACACATACAGAAACACACACACACAGAAACACACACACACATACAGAAACACACACATGCACAGAAACACATACACACACACAGAAACACACACACACAGAAACACACACACACAGACACAGAAACACACACACGCATACAGAAACACACACACACAGAAACACACACATACAGAAACACACACACACACAGAAACAGACACACACAGAAACACACACACACACACACAGAAAGACACACACACATACTGAATCACACACACACAGAAACACACACACACACAGAAAGACACACACACATACTGAAACACACACACAGAAACACACACACACATACAGAAATACACACACAGAAGCACACACACACACACAGAAAGACACACACACATACTGAAACGCACACACAGAAACACACACGCACCCACATGCTTAACACACACACACACACAGAAACACACATACACATCTAGAAACACACACACACATACAGAAACACACACACACATACAGGAACACACACACACACACAGAAACACACACACACACAGAAACACACACACATACAGAAACACACACACACAGAAACACACACACACACACACAGAAACACACACACACATACAGAAACACACACACACACGCACACATACAGAAACACACACACATACAGAAACACACACACAGAAACACACACACACATACAGAAACACACACACATACAGAATCACACACACACACACACATAAACACACACACACACAGAAACACACACACACAGAAACACACACACACACATGCAGAAACACAAACACACACACAGAAACACATACACATACAGAAACACACACACACACACATAGAGAACACACACACACACACACAGAAACACACACACACATACAGAAACACAAACACACACACAGAAACACACACACATACAGAAACACACACACACATACAGAACACACACACACATACAGAACCACACACACACATACAGAACACACAAACACAGAAACAGACACACAAACACATACAGAAACACACACACACACACATACAGAAACGCACACACACACATACAGAAACACACACACACATACAGAAACACACACACGCACATACAGAAACACACACACACAGAGAAACACACACACACACACAGAAACACACAAACACATACAGAAAAACACACAGACAGAGAAACACACACATACACACAGAAACACACACACACACCAGAGAAACACACACACACACACAGAAAAACACACACACACAGAAACACACACGCACACACACACACAGAAACACACACAAACACAGAAACACACACATACAGAAACACAAACACACATACAGAAACACACACACACAGAAACACACACACAGAAACACACACATACACAGAAACACATACGTACAGAAACACACACACACACACAGAAACACACAAACACACACAGAAACACACACACATAAAGAAACAGACACAAACACAGAAACACACACACAGAAACACACACACACATAAAGAAACACACACACACAGAAACACACACATACAGAAACACACACACACAAAGAAACACACACACACAGAAACACACGCACACAGAAACACAAACACACATACAGAAACACACACACACACAGAAACACACACACAGAAACACACACACACAGAAACACACACACTTACAGAAAAACACACACACACAGAAACACACACACATACAGAAACACACAGACACACACAGAAACACACACACATACAGAAACACACACACAAAGAAACACACAAAAACACACAGAAACACACACACACACAGAAACACATACATACAGAAACACACACACACACACACACAGAAACACACACACATACACACACACAAATAACACACACACACACACAGAAACACACACATACAAAAACACACACACACAAAGAAACACACACACACAGAAATACACGCACACAGAAACACAAACACACATACAGAAACACACACACACACAGAAACACACACACAGAAACACACACACACACAGAAACACACACACATACAGAAAAACACACACACACACAGAAACACACACACCTACAGAAACACACACACACACACAGAAACACACACACACATACAGAAACACACACATGCAGAGAAACACATACACACACACAGAAACACACACACACACACAGAAACACACACACACAGACACAGAAACACACACACATACAGAAACACATACACCCACATACAGAAACACACACACACAGAAACAGACACACACAGAAACACACACACACACACACACACAGAAAGACACACACACATACTGAAACACACACACAGAAACACACACACACACAGAAAGACACACACACATACTGAAACACACACACAGAAACACACACACACACGCATGCTTAACACACACACAGAAACACACATACACATCTAGAAACACACACACACATACAGAAACAGACACAAACACATACATAAACACACACACACATAAACACACACACACACAGAAACACACACATACAGAAACACACACACACAGAAACACACACACACACACAGAAACACACACACACACACAGAAACACACACACACATACAGAAACACACACACACATACATAAACACACACACACACAGAAACACACACACACACAGAAACACACACACATACAGAAACACACACACACAGAAACACACACACACACACAGAAACACATACACACATACAGAAACACACACACACACACACACAGAAACACACACAGAAACATACACACATACAGAAACACGCACACACACAGAAACACACACATAAAGAAACACACACACACAGAAACACACACACACATACAGAAACACACACACACACACAGAGACACACAGAAACACACGCACACAGACAAACATACATACAGAAACACACACACCCACACACAGAAACACACAAATACACACAGAAACACACGCACATAAAGAAACACACACACACAGAAACACACACACAAACACACACATACAGAAACACACACAGAAACACACACACATAAAGAAACAGACACAAACACAGAAACACTCACACAGAAACACACACACACATAAAGAAACACACACACACACAGAAACACACACACATACACACACACAGAAACACACACACACACAGAAACACACACATACAGAAACACACACACACACAGAAACACATACACACAGAAACACATACATACAGAAACACACACACACACACAGAAACACACACACATACACACACACAAATAACACACACACACACAGAAACACACACATACAAAAACACACACACACAAAGAAACACACACACACAGAAACACACGCACACAGAAACACAAACACACATACAGAAACACACACACACACAGAAACACACACACACACAGAAACTCACACACACACAGAAACACACACACATACAGAAAAACACACACACACAGAAACACACACACATACAGAAACACACACACACACACAGAAACACACACACACATACAGAAACACACACATGCACAGAAACACATACACACACACAGAAACACACACACACAGAAACACACACACACAGACACAGAAACACACACACGCATACAGAAACACACACACACAGAAACACACACATACAGAAACACACACACACACAGAAACAGACACACACAGAAACACACACACACACACACAGAAAGACACACACACATACTGAATCACACACACACAGAAACACACACACACACAGAAAGACACACACACATACTGAAACACACACACAGAAACACACACACACATACAGAAATACACACACAGAAGCACACACACACACACAGAAAGACACACACACATACTGAAACGCACACACAGAAACACACACGCACACACATGCTTAACACACACACACACACAGAAACACACATACACATCTAGAAACACACACACACATACAGAAACACACACACACATACAGGAACACACACACACACACAGAAACACACACACACACAGAAACACACACACATACAGAAACACACACACACAGAAACACACACACACACACACAGAAACACACACACACATACAGAAACACACACACACACGCACACATACAGAAACACACACACATACAGAAACACACACACAGAAACACACACACACATACAGAAACACACACACATACAGAATCACACACACACACACATAAACACACACACACACAGAAACACACACACACAGAAACACACACACACACATACAGAAACACAAACACACACACAGAAACACATACACATACAGAAACACACACACACACACATAGAGAACACACACACACACACACAGAAACACACACACACATACAGAAACACAAACACACACACAGAAACACACACACATACAGAAACACACACACACATACAGAACACACACACACATACAGAACCACACACACACATACAGAACACACAAACACAGAAACAGACACACAAACACATACAGAAACACACACACACACATACAGAAACGCACACACACACATACAGAAACACACACACACATACAGAAACACACACACGCACACACAGAAACACACACACACAGAGAAACACACACACACACAGAGAAACACACAAACACATACAGAAAAACACACAGACAGAGAAACACACACATACACACAGAAACACACACACACACCAGAGAAACACACACACACACACAGAAAAACACACACACACAGAAACACACACGCACACACACACACAGAAACACACACAAACACAGAAACACACACATACAGAAACACAAACACACATACAGAAACACACACACACAGAAACACACACACAGAAACACACACATACACAGAAACACATACGTACAGAAACACACACACACACACAGAAACACACAAACACACACAGAAACACACACACATAAAGAAACAGACACAAACACAGAAACACACACATAGAAACACACACACACATAAAGAAACACACACACACACAGAAACACACACATACAGAAACACACACACACAAAGAAACACACACACACAGAAACACACGCACACAGAAACACAAACACACATACAGAAACACACACACACACAGAAACACACACACAGAAACACACACACACACAGAAACACACACACTTACAGAAAAACACACACACACAGAAACACACACACATACAGAAACACACACACACACACAGAAACACACACACACATACAGAAACACACACACAAAGAAACACACAAAAACACACAGAAACACACACACACAGAAACACATACATACAGAAACACACACACACACACACACAGAAACACACACACATACACACACACAAATAACACACACACACACACAGAAACACACACATACAAAAACACACACACACAAAGAAACACACACACACAGAAATACACGCACACAGAAACACAAACACACATACAGGAACACACACACACACAGAAACACACACACAGAAACACACACACACACAGAAACACACACACATACAGAAAAACACACACACACACAGAAACACACACACCTACAGAAACACACACACACACACAGAAACACACACACACATACAGAAACACACACATGCAGAGAAACACATACACACACACAGAAACACACACACACAGACACAGAAACACACACACATACAGAAACACACACACACAGAAACACATACACCCACATACAGAAACACACACACACAGAAACAGACACACACAGAAACACACACACACACACACACACAGAAAGACACACACACATACTGAAACACACACACAGAAACACACACACACACAGAAAGACACACACACATACTGAAACACACACACAGAAACACACACACACACGCATGCTTAACACACACACAGAAACACACATACACATCTAGAAACACACACACACATACAGAAACAGACACACACACATACATAAACACACACACACATAAACACACACACACAGAAACACACACATACAGAAACACACACACATAGAAACACACACACACACAGAAACACACACACACACACAGAAACACACACACACATACAGAAACACACACACACATACATAAACACACACACACACAGAAACACACACACACACAGAAACACACACACATACAGAAACACACACACACAGAAACACACACACACACACAGAAACACATACACACATACAGAAACACACACACACACACACACAGAAACACACACAGAAACATACACACATAAAGAAACACACAAACACACACAGAAACACACACACATACACAAACACACACAGAAACACACACACATACACACACACACACAGAAACACACACACACAGAAACACACACATAAAGAAACACACATACACAGAAACACACACACACATACAGAAACACACACACACACAGAAACACACAGAAACACACACACAGAGACACACATACATACAGAAACACACACACACATACAGAAACACACAAATACACACAGAAACACACACACATAAAGAAACACACACACACAGAAACACACACACAAACACACACATACAGGAGCACACACACACACAGAAACACACACATACAGAAACACACACACACACAGAAAGACACACACACATACTGAAACACACACACAGAAACACACACACACGCATGCTTAACACACACACATACTGAAACGCACACACAGAAACACACACGCACACACATGCTTAACACACACACACACACAGAAACACACATACACATCTAGAAACACACACACACATACAGAAACACACACACACATACAGGAACACACACACACACACAGAAACACACACACACACAGAAACACACACACATACAGAAACACACACACACAGAAACACATACACACACACACAGAAACACACACACACATACAGAAACACACACACACACACATACAGAAACACACACACATACAGAAACACACACACACAGAAACACACACACAGACAGAAACACACACACATACAGAATCACACACACACACACATAAACACATACACATACAGAAACACACACACACACACAAAGAGAACACACACACACACACACAGAAACACACACACATACAGAAACACAAACACACACACAGAAACACACACACATACAGAAACACACATACACATACAGAACACACACACATATACAGAACCACACACACACATACAGAACACACACACACAGAAACACACACACAAACACATGCAGAAACACACACACACACATACAGAAACGCACACACACACATACAGAAACACACACACACATACAGAAACACACACACACACACAGAAACACACACACATAGAGAAACACACACACACAGAGAAACACACAAACACATACAGAAAAACACACACACAGAGAAACACACACATACACACAGAAACACACACACACACACACAGAAACACACACGCACACACACACACAGAAACACACACACACAGAAACACACACATACAGAAACACAAACACACATACAGAAACACACACATACAGAAACACACACACACATAAACACACACACATACAGAAACACACACACATACAGAATCACACTCACACACACATAAACACATACACATACAGAAACACACACACACACACAAAGAGAACACACACACACACACACAGAAACACTCACACACATACAGAAACACAAACACACACACAGAAACACACACACATACAGAAACACACATACACATACAGAACACACACACATATACAGGACCACACACACACATACAGAACACACACACACAGAAACACACACACAAACACATGCAGAAACACACACACACACATACAGAAACGCACACACACACATACAGAAACACACACACACATACAGAAACACACACACACACACAGAAACACACACACATAGAGAAACACACACACACAGAGAAACACACAAACACATACAGAAAAACACACACACAGAGAAACACACACATACACACAGAAACACACACACACACACACAGAAACACACACGCACACACACACACAGAAAGACACACACACAGAAACACACACATACAGAAACACAAACACACATACAGAAACACACACACACAGAAACACACACACACAGAAACACACACATACACAGAAACACATACGTACAGAAACACACACACACACACAGAAACACACAAACACACACAGAAACACACACACATAAAGAAACAGACACAAACACAGAAACACACACACAGAAACACACACACACATAAAGCAACACACACACACACAGAAACACACACACATACACACACACAGAAACACACACACACACAGAAACACACACATACAGAAACACACACACACACAGAAACACACACACACATACAGAAACACACACACACAGAAACACACAAAAAACACACAGAAACACACACACACACAGAAACACATACATACAGAAACACACACACACACACACAGAAACACACACACATACACACACACAAATAACACACACACACACAGAAACACACACATACAAAAACACACACACACAAAGAAACACACACACACAGAAACACACGCACACAGAAACACAAACACACATACAGAAACACACACACACACAGAAACACACACACAGAAACACACAGAAACACACACACATACAGAAAAACACACACACACAGAAACACACACACATACAGAAACACACACACACACACAGAAACACACACACACATACAGAAACACACACATGCACAGAAACACATACACACACACAGAAACACACACACACAAAAACACACACACACAGACACAGAAACACACACACACATACAGAAACACACACACACAGAAACACACACACACATACAGAAACATACACACACACAGAAACAGACACACACAGAAACACACACACACACACACACAGAAAGACACACACACATACTGAAACACACACACAGAAACACACACACACACAGAAACACACACACACATACTGAAACACACACACAGAAACACACACACACGCATGCTTAACACACACACACACACAGAAACACACATACACATCTAGAAACACACACACACATACAGAAACACACACACACATACATAAACACACACACACACACAGAAACACACACACACACAGAAACACACATACATACAGAAACACAAACACACAGAAAAACACACACACACACAGAAACACACACACACAGAAACACACACACACATACAGAAACACACACACACATACATAAACACACACACACACAGAAACACACACACACACAGAAACACACACACATACAGAAACACACACACACAGAAACACACACACACAGAAACACATACACACATACAGAAACACACACACACACACAGAAACACACACAGAAACATACACACATAAAGAAACACACACACACACACAGAAACACACACACATACACACACACACAGAGAAACACACACACACACAGAAACACACACATAAAGAAACACACACACACAGAAACACACACACACATACAGAAACACACACACACACACAGAAACACACAGAAACACACACACACAGACACACATACATACAGAAACACACACACACACAGAAACACACAAATACACACAGAAACACACACACATAAAGAAACACACACACACAGAAACACACACACAAACACACACATACAGAAACACACACACACACACAGAAACACACACATACAGAAACACACACACACACAGAAACACACACACACACAGAAACACACGCACACAGAAACACACACACATACAGAAACACACACACACACAGAAACACACACACACACACAGAAACACACACAAATACAGAAAGACACACACATAGAGAAACACACACACACATACAGAAACACACACACACACAAAGACACACACACAAACAGAAAGACACACACACATACTGAAACACACACAAATAAACACACACACACACACATGCTTAACACACACACATACAGAAACACACATACACATCTAGAAACACACACACACATACAGAAACACACACACACATACAGGAACACACACACACACACACACACAGACAGAAACACACAAACACAGAAACACTTACACATACAGAAACACACACACACAGAAACACACACACACACACAGAAAGACACACATACAGAAACACACACACACGCACATACACACATACAGAAACACACACACATGCAGAAACACACACACACACAGAAACACACACACACATACAGAAACACACACATGCATACAGAATCACACACACACACACATAAACGCACGCACACACAGAAACACACACACACACACAGAAACACACACACACATACAGAAACACAAACACACACACAGAAACACATACACATACATAAACACACACACACACATACAGAAACACACACACATACAGAAACACACACACACAGAAACACACACACATACAGAAACACACACACATACAGAATCACACACACACACACATAAACACATACACATACAGAAACACACACACACACACAAAGAGAACACACACACACACACACAGAAACACACACACACATACAGAAACACAAACACACACACAGAAACACACACACATACAGAAACACACATACACATACAGAACACACACACATATACAGAACCACACACACACATACAGAACACACACACACAGAAACACACACACAAACACATGCAGAAACACACACACACACATACAGAAACGCACACACACACATACAGAAACACACACACACATACAGAAACACACACACACACACAGAAACACACACACATAGAGAAACACACACACACAGAGAAACACACAAACACATACAGAAAAACACACACACAGAGAAACACACACATACACACAGAAACACACACATACAGAAACACAAACACACATACAGAAACACACACATACAGAAACACACACACACATAAACACACACACATACAGAAACACACACACATACAGAATCACACTCACACACACATAAACACATACACATACAGAAACACACACACACACAAAGAGAACACACACACACACACACAGAAACACACACACACATACAGAAACACAAACACACACACAGAAACACACACACATACAGAAACACACATACACATACAGAACACACACACATATACAGAACCACACACACACATACAGAACACACACACACAGAAACACACACACAAACACATGCAGAAACACACACACACACATAC
>NW_027254919.1:340000-405000 GCF_044704955.1 Pristiophorus japonicus
ACACAGAAACACATACACACATACAGAAACACACACACACACACAGAAACACACACAGAAACATACACACATAAAGAAACACACACACACACACAGAAACACACACACATACACACACGCACAGAGAAACACACACACACACAGAAACACACACATAAAGAAACACACACACACAGAAACACACACACACATACAGAAACACACACACACACACAGAAACACACAGAAACACACACACACAGACACACATACATACAGAAACACACACACACACAGAAACACACAAATACACACAGAAACACACACACATAAAGAAACACACACACACAGAAACACACACACAAACACACACATACAGAAACACACACACACACACAGAAACACACACATACAGAAACACACACACACACAGAAACACACACACACACAGAAACACACGCACACAGAAACACACACACATACAGAAACACACACACACACAGAAACACACACACACACACAGAAACACACACAAATACAGAAAGACACACACATAGAGAAACACACACACACATACAGAAACACACACACACACAAAGACACACACACAAACAGAAAGACACACACACATACTGAAACACACACAAATAAACACACACACACACACATGCTTAACACACACACATACAGAAACACACATACACATCTAGAAACACACACACACATACAGAAACACACACACACATACAGGAACACACACACACACACACAGACAGAAACACACAAACACAGAAACACTTACACATACAGAAACACACACACACAGAAACACACACACACACACAGAAAGACACACATACAGAAACACACACACACGCACATACACACATACAGAAACACACACACATGCAGAAACACACACACACACAGAAACACACACACACATACAGAAACACACACATGCATAGAGAATCACACACACACACACATAAACGCACGCACACACAGAAACACACACACACACACAGAAACACACACACACATACAGAAACACAAACACACACACAGAAACACATACACATACATAAACACACACACACACATACAGAACACACACACACACACAGAAACACACACACACATACAGAAACACAAACACACACACAGAAACACACACACATACAGAAACACACACAAACATACAGAACACACACGCATACAGAACCACACACACACATACAGAACACACACACACACAGAAACACTCACACAAACACATACAGAAACACACACACACACACACATACAGAAACACACACACACATACAGAAACACAAACACACATACAGAAACACACACACACAGAAACACACACACACAGAGTAACACACAAACACACAGAGAAACACACACACACATACAGAAACACACACACAGAGAAACACACACATACACACAGAAACACAGACACATACAGAAACACACACACACAGAGTAACACACAATCACACAGAGAAACACACACACACATACAGAAACACACACACAGAGAAACACACACATACACACAGAAACACAGAAACACACACACACACAGAAACGCACACATACAGAAACACACACACAGAAACACACACACACACAGAAACACACGCATACAGAAACACACACACACAGAAACACACACACACACAGAAACACACACACACACACAAAAACACACACACATACAGAAAGACACACACATAAACACACACACACATACAGAAACACACACACACAGAAAGACACACACACACACAGAAAGACACACACACATACTGAAACACAGACAAATAAACACAACACAAACACATGCTTAACACACACACACACAGAAACACACATACACATCTAGAAACACACACACACATACAGAAACACACACACACATACAGGAACACACACACACACAGACAGAAACACACACACACAGAAACACACACACATACAGAAACACACACACACAGAAACACACACACACACAGAAAGACACACATACAGAAACACACACACACATACACACATACAGAAACACACACATACATACAGAATCACACACACACACATAAACGCACACACACACATAAACACACACACACACACAGAAACACACACACACATACAGAAACACAAACACACACACAGAAACACATACACATACATAAACACACACACACACATACAGAACACACACACACACACACAGAAACACACACACACATACAGAAACACAAACACACACACAGAAACACACACACATACAGAAACACACACGCACATACAGAACACACACACATACAGAACCACACACACACTTACAGAACACACACACACAGAAACACTCACACAAACACATACAGAAACACACACACACACATACAGAAACACACACACACATACAGAAACACAAACACACATACAGAAACACACACACACAGAAACACACACACACAGAGTAACACACAAACACACAGAGAAACACACACACACATACAGAAACACACACAGAGATAAACACACACATACACACAGAAACACAGAAACACACACACACACAGAAACACACACACATACAGAAACACAGACACACAGAAACACACACACACATGCAGAAACACACACACACACACAGAAACACATACACACACACAGAAACACACACACAGCAACACACACACGCACACACAGAAACACACACACACATACAGAAACACACACACACAGAAACACACACACACATACAGAAACACACACACACACAGAAACAGACACACACATAGAGAAACACACACACACATACAGAAACACACACACATAGAAACACACACACACACAAATAAACACACACACACACACATGCTTAACACACACACACACAGAAACACACATACACATCTAGAAACACACACACACATACAGAAACACACACACACATACAGGAACACACACACACACACACAGACAGAAACACACACACACAGAAACACACACACATACAGAAACACACACACACAGAAACACACACACACACAGAAAGACACACATACAGAAACACACACACACACACATACACACATACAGAAACACACACACATGCAGAAACACACACACACACAGAAACACACACACACATACATACAGAATCACACACACACACACATAAACGCACACACACACAGAAACACACACACACACACAGAAACACACACACACATACAGAAACACAAACACACACACAGAAACACATACACATACATAAACACACACACACACACATACAGAACACACACACACACACAGAAACACACACACACATACAGAAACACAAACACACACACAGAAACACACACACATACAGAAACACACACACATACAGAACACACACACATAGAGAACCACACACACACATACAGAACACACACACACACAGAAACACTCACACAAACACATACAGAAACACACACACACACATACAGAAACACACACACACATACAGAAACACAAACACACATACAGAAACACACACACACAGAAACACACACACACAGAGTAAACAAACACACAGAGAAACTCACACACACATACAGAAAGACACACACACAGAAACACACACATACAGAAACACAAACACACATACAGAAACACACACACACAGAAACACACACACACAGAAACACACACATACACAGAAACACATACGTACAGAAACACACACACACACACAGAAACACACAAACACACACAGAAACACACACACATAAAGAAACAGACACAAACACAGAAACACACACACAGAAACACACACACACATAAAGAAACACACACACACACAGAAACACACACACATACACACACACAGAAACACACACACACACAGAAACACACACATACAGAAACACACACACACACAGAAACACACACACACATACAGAAACACACACACACAGAAACACACAAAAAACACACAGAAACACACACACACACAGAAACACATACATACAGAAACACACACACACACACACAGAAACACACACACATACACACACACAAATAACACACACACACACAGAAACACACACATACAAAAACACACACACACAAAGAAACACACACACACAGAAACACACGCACACAGAAACACAAACACACATACAGAAACACACACACACACAGAAACACACACACAGAAACACACAGAAACACACACACATACAGAAAAACACACACACACAGAAACACACACACATACAGAAACACACACACACACACAGAAACACACACACACATACAGAAACACACACATGCACAGAAACACATACACACACACAGAAACACACACACACAAAAACACACACACACAGACACAGAAACACACACACACATACAGAAACACACACACAGAAACACACACACACATACAGAAACATACACACACACAGAAACAGACACACACAGAAACACACACACACACACACACACAGAAAGACACACACACATACTGAAACACACACACAGAAACACACACACACACAGAAAGACACACACACATACTGAAACACACACACAGAAACACACACACACGCATGCTTAACACACACACACACACAGAAACACACATACACATCTAGAAACACACACACACATACAGAAACACACACACACATACATAAACACACACACACACACAGAAACACACACACACACAGAAACACACATACATACAGAAACACAAACACACAGAAAAACACACACACACACAGAAACACACACACACAGAAACACACACACACATACAGAAACACACACACACATACATAAACACACACACACACAGAAACACACACACACACAGAAACACACACACATACAGAAACACACACACACAGAAACACACACACACACAGAAACACATACACACATACAGAAACACACACACACACACAGAAACACACACAGAAACATACACACATAAAGAAACACACACACACACACAGAAACACACACACATACACACACACACAGAGAAACACACACACACACAGAAACACACACATAAAGAATCACACACACACAGAAACACACACACACATACAGAAACACACACACACACACAGAAACACACAGAAACACACACACACAGACACACATACATACAGAAACACACACACACACACAGAAACACACAAATACACACAGAAACACACACACATAAAGAAACACACACACACAGAAACACACACACAAACACACACATACAGAAACACACACACACACACAGAAACACACACATACAGAAACACACACACACAGAAACACACACACACACAGAAACACACGCACACAGAAACACACACACATACAGAAACACACACACACACAGAATCACACACACACACACATAAACGCACACACACACAGAAACACACACACACACACAGAAACACACACACACATACAGAAACACAAACACACACACAGAAACACATACACATACATAAACACACACACACACACATACAGAACACACACACACACACAGAAACACACACACACATACAGAAACACAAACACACACACAGAAACACACACACATACAGAAACACACACACATACAGAACACACACACATAGAGAACCACACACACACATACAGAACACACACACACACAGAAACACTCACACAAACACATACAGAAACACACACACACACATACAGAAACACACACACACATACAGAAACACAAACACACATACAGAAACACACACACACAGAAACACACACACACAGAGTAAACAAACACACAGAGAAACTCACACACACATACAGAAAGACACACACACAGAAACACACACATACAGAAACACAAACACACATACAGAAACACACACACACAGAAACACACACACACAGAAACACACACATACACAGAAACACATACGTACAGAAACACACACACACACACAGAAACACACAAACACACACAGAAACACACACACATAAAGAAACAGACACAAACACAGAAACACACACACAGAAACACACACACACATAAAGAAACACACACACACACAGAAACACACACACATACACACACACAGAAACACACACACACACAGAAACACACACATACAGAAACACACACACACACAGAAACACACACACACATACAGAAACACACACACACAGAAACACACAAAAAACACACAGAAACACACACACACACAGAAACACATACATACAGAAACACACACACACACACACAGAAACACACACACATACACACACACAAATAACACACACACACACAGAAACACACACATACAAAAACACACACACACAAAGAAACACACACACACAGAAACACACGCACACAGAAACACAAACACACATACAGAAACACACACACACACAGAAACACACACACAGAAACACACAGAAACACACACACATACAGAAAAACACACACACACAGAAACACACACACATACAGAAACACACACACACACACAGAAACACACACACACATACAGAAACACACACATGCACAGAAACACATACACACACACAGAAACACACACACACAAAAACACACACACACAGACACAGAAACACACACACACATACAGAAACACACACACACAGAAACACACACACACATACAGAAACATACACACACACAGAAACAGACACACACAGAAACACACACACACACACACACAGAAAGACACACACACATACAGAAACACACACACAGAAACACACACACACACAGAAAGACACACACACATACTGAAACACACACACAGAAACACACACACACGCATGCTTAACACACACACACACACAGAAACACACATACACATCTAGAAACACACACACACATACAGAAACACACACACACATACATAAACACACACACACACACAGAAACACACACACACACAGAAACACACATACATACAGAAACACAAACACACAGAAAAACACACACACACACAGAAACACACACACACAGAAACACACACACACATACAGAAACACACACACACATACATAAACACACACACACACAGTAACACACACACACACAGAAACACACACACATACAGAAACACACACACACAGAAACACACACACACAGAAACACATACACACATACAGAAACACACACACACACACAGAAACACACACAGAAACATACACACATAAAGAAACACACACACACACACAGAAACACACACACATACACACACACACAGAGAAACACACACACACACAGAAACACACACATAAAGAAACACACACACAGAAACACACACACACATACAGAAACACACACACACACACAGAAACACACAGAAACACACACACACAGACACACATACATACAGAAACACACACACACACACAGAAACACACAAATACACACAGAAACACACACACATAAAGAAACACACACACACAGAAACACACACACAAACACACACATACAGAAACACACACACACACACAGAAACACACACATACAGAAACACACACACACACAGAAACACACACACACACAGAAACACACGCACACAGAAACACACACACATACAGAAACACACACACACACAGAAACACACACACACACACAGAAACACACACAAATACAGAAAGACACACACATAGAGAAACACACACACACATACAGAAACACACACACACACAAAGACACACACACAAACAGAAAGACACACACACATACTGAAACACACACAAATAAACACACACACACACACATGCTTAACACACACACATACAGAAACACACATACACATCTAGAAACACACACACACATACAGAAACACACACACACATACAGGAACACACACACACACACACACACAGACAGAAACACACAAACACAGAAACACTTACACATACAGAAACACACACACACAGAAACACACACACACACACACACAGAAAGACACACATACAGAAACACACACACACGCACATACACACATACAGAAACACACACACATGCAGAAACACACACACACACAGAAACACACACACACATACAGAAACACACACATGCATACAGAATCACACACACACACACATAAACGCACGCACACACAGAAACACACACACACACACAGAAACACACACACACATACAGAAACACAAACACACACACAGAAACACATACACATACATAAACACACACACACACATACAGAACACACACACACACACAGAAACACACACACACATACAGAAACACAAACACACACACAGAAACACACACACATACAGAAACACACACAAACATACAGAACACACACGCATACAGAACCACACACACACATACAGAACACACACACACACAGAAACACTCACACAAACACATACAGAAACACACACACACACACACATACAGAAACACACACACACATACAGAAACACAAACACACATACAGAAACACACACACACAGAAACACACACACACAGAGTAACACACAAACACACAGAGAAACACACACACACATACAGAAACACACACACAGAGAAACACACACATACACACAGAAACACAGACACATACAGAAACACACACACACAGAGTAACACACAATCACACAGAGAAACACACACACACATACAGAAACACACACACAGAGAAACACACACATACACACAGAAACACAGAAACACACACACACACAGAAACGCACACATACAGAAACACACACACAGAAACACACACACACACAGAAACACACGCATACAGAAACACACACACACAGAAACACACACACACACAGAAACACACACACACACACAAAAACACACACACATACAGAAAGACACACACATAAACACACACACACATACAGAAACACACACACACAGAAAGACACACACACACACAGAAAGACACACACACATACTGAAACACAGACAAATAAACACAACACAAACACATGCTTAACACACACACACACAGAAACACACATACACATCTAGAAACACACACGCACATACAGAAACACACACACACATACAGGAACACACACACACACAGACAGAAACACACACACACAGAAACACACACACATACAGAAACACACACACACAGAAACACACACACACACAGAAAGACACACATACAGAAACACACACACACATACACACATACAGAAACACACACATACATACAGAATCACACACACACACATAAACGCACACACACACATAAACACACACACACACACAGAAACACACACACACATACAGAAACACAAACACACACACAGAAACACATACACATACATAAACACACACACACACACATACAGAACACACACACACACACACAGAAACACACACACACATACAGAAACACAAACACACACACAGAAACACACACACATACAGAAACACACACGCACATACAGAACACACACACATACAGAACCACACACACACTTACAGAACACACACACACAGAAACACTCACACAAACACATACAGAAACACACACACACACATACAGAAACACACACACACATACAGAAACACAAACACACATACAGAAACACACACACACAGAAACACACACACACAGAGTAACACACAAACACACAGAGAAACACACACACACATACAGAAACACACACAGAGAGAAACACACACATACACACAGAAACACAGAAACACACACACACACAGAAACACACACACATACAGAAACACAGACACACAGAAACACACACACACATGCAGAAACACACACACACACACAGAAACACATACACACACACAGAAACACACACACAGCAACACACACACGCACACACAGAAACACACACACACATACAGAAACACACACACACAGAAACACACACACACATACAGAAACACACACACACACAGAAACAGACACACACATAGAGAAACACACACACACATACAGAAACACACACACATAGAAACACACACACACACAAATAAACACACACACACACACATGCTTAACACACACACACACAGAAACACACATACACATCTAGAAACACACACACACATACAGAAACACACACACACATACAGGAACACACACACACACACACAGACAGAAACACACACACACAGAAACACACACACATACAGAAACACACACACACAGAAACACACACACACACAGAAAGACACACATACAGAAACACACACACACACACATACACACATACAGAAACACACACACATGCAGAAACACACACACACACAGAAACACACACACACATACATACAGAATCACACACACACACACATAAACGCACACACACACAGAAACACACACACACACACAGAAACACACACACACATACAGAAACACAAACACACACACAGAAACACATACACATACATAAACACACACACACACACATACAGAACACACACACACACACAGAAACACACACACACATACAGAAACACAAACACACACACAGAAACACACACACATACAGAAACACACACACATACAGAACACACACACATAGAGAACCACACACACACATACAGAACACACACACACACAGAAACACTCACACAAACACATACAGAAACACACACACACACATACAGAAACACACACACACATACAGAAACACAAACACACATACAGAAACACACACACACAGAAACACACACACACAGAGTAAACAAACACACAGAGAAACTCACACACACATACAGAAAGACACACACACAGAAACACACACATACACACAGAAACACAGAAACACACACACACAGAAACACACACACATACAGAAACACACACACACACAGAAACACACACACACAGACAGAAACACACACACACACACACAGAAACACACACACACACACAGAAACACACACACAGCAACCCACACACGCACACACAGAAACACACACACACATAGAGAAACACACACACACAGAAACACACACACACATACAGAAACACACACACACACAGAAACAGACACACACATAGAGAAACACACACACACATACAGAAACACACACACACAGAAACACACACACACACAGAAAGACACACACACATACAGAAACACACACACACATACAGGGACAGACACACACACACACACAGAAACACACACACACACAGAAACACACACACATACAGAAACACACACACACACCGAAACACACACACACACACACAGAAACACACACATACAGAAACACACACATACACACACACACATACAGAAACACACACACATACAGAAACACACACACACAGAAACACACACACACATACAGAAACACACACATACATACAGAATCACACACACACACATAAACACACACACACACAGAAACACACACACACACACACAGAAGCACACACACACATACAGAAACACAAACACACACACAGAAACACATACACATACAGAAACACACACACACACATAGAGAACACACACACACACACACACACAGAAACACACACACACATACAGAAACACAAACACACACACAGAAACACACACACATACAGAAACACACACACACATACAGAACACACACACATACAGAACCACACACACACATACAGAACACACACACATACAGAAACACACACACAAACACATACAGAAACACACACACACACATACAGAAACACACACACACATACAGAAACACACACACACATACAGAAACACACACACACAGAAACACACACACACACACAGAAACACACACACACAGAGAAACACGCACACACATACAGAAACACACACACACAGAGAAACACAAACACACACACAGAAACACACACACACATACAGAAACACACACACACACAGAAACAGACACACACATAGAGAAACACACACATACAGAAATACACACACACTGAAACACACACACACACAGAAAGACACACACACATACTGAAACACAAACACAGAAACACACACACACACAGGCTTAACACACACATACACACACGTGAAACACACATACACATCTAGAAACACACACACACATACAGAAACACACACACACATACAGGAACACACATACACACACACAGAAACACACAAACACACAGAAACACACACACATACAGAAACACACACACACGCACACAGAAACACACACACACACATACAGAAACACACACACACACACACATAAACACACACACACACAGAAACACACACACACACAGAAACACACGCACACAGAAACACACACACACATACAGAAACACACACACACACAGAAGCACAAACACACACAGAAACACACACACACACAGAAACACACACACACACAGAAACACACACACACATACAGAAACACACACAGAAACACACACACACATACAGAACCACACACACAGAAACAGACACACACATAGAGAAACACACACACACATACAGAAATACACATACATAGAAGCACACACACACACACAGAAAGACACACACACATACTGAAACACACACACAGAAACACGCACGCACACACATGCTTAACACACACACACACAGAAACACACATACACATCTAGAAACAAGCACACACATACAGAAACACACACACACATACAGGAACACACACACACACACAGAAACACACACACACACAGAAACACACACACATACAGAAACACACACACACGGAAAAACACACACACACACAGAAACACACACATACATACAGAATCACACACACACACACATAAACACACACACACACAGAAACACACACACACACACACAGAAGCACACACACACATACAGAAACACAAACACACACACAGAAACACATACACATACAGAAACACACACACACACATAGAGAACACACACACACACACACACAGAAACACACACACACATACAGAAACACAAACACACACACAGAAACACACACACATACAGAAACACACACACATACAGAAACACACACACACAGAGAAACACAAACACACACACAGAAACACACACACACATACAGAAACACACACACACACAGAAACAGACACACACATAGAGAAACACACACATACAGAAATACACACACACTGAAGCACACACACACACAGAAAGACACACACACATACTGAAACACACACACAGAAACACAACACACACATGCTTAACACACACACACACACACGTGAAACACACATACACATCTAGAATTACACACACACACACATACAGAAACACACACACACATACAGGAACACACATACACACACAAAGAAACACACAAACACACAGAAACACACACACATACAGAAACACACACACACGCACACAGAAACACACACACACATACAGAAACACACACACATACAGAAACACACACACACAGAAACACACACACACACAGAAACACACGCACACAGAAACACACACACACATACAGAAACACACACACACACAGAATCACACACACACACAGAAACACACACACACATACAGAAACACACACAGAAACACACACACACATACAGAAACACACACACACACACAGAAACACACACACACACAGAAACACACGCACACAGAAACAAACACACACATACAGAAACACACACACACATACAGAAACACACACATGCACAGAAACACATACACACACACAGAAACACACACACACACAGACACAGAAACACACACACACATACAGAAACACACACACACAGAAACACACACACACATACAGAAACACACACACAGAAACACACACACACACACAGAGAAAGACACACACATACTGAAACACAAACACAGAAACACACACACACATACAGAAATACACACACAGAAGCACACACACACACACAGAAAGACACACACACATACTGAAACGCGCACACAGAAACACACACGCACACACATGCTTAACAAACACACACACACAGAAACACACATACACATCTAGAAACACACACACACATACAGAAACACACACACACATACAGGAACACACACACACACACAGAAACACACACACAAACACATACAGAAACACACACACATACAGAAACACACACACACAGAAACACACACACACATACAGAAACACACACACATACAGAATCACACACACTCACATAAACACACACACACAGAAACACACACACACACAGAAACACACACACACATACAGAAACACAAACACACACACAGAAACACATACACATACAGAAACACACACACGCATACAGAAACACAAACACACACACAGAAACACACACACATACAGAAACACACACACACAGAAACACACACACACACACAGAAACACACACACACATACAGAAACACACACACACACACACACATACAGAAACACAAACACATACAGAAACACACACACAGAAACACACACACACATACAGAAACACACACACACATACAGAATCACACACACACACACACACATAAACACACACACACACAGAAACACACACACACACAGAAACACACACACATACAGAAACACAAACACACACACAGAGACACATACACATACAGAAACACACACACACACACATAGAGAACACGCACACACACACACAGAAACACACACACACATACAGAAACACAAATACACACACAGAAACACACACACATACAGAAACACACACACACATACAGAAACACACACACACATACAGAACCACACACACACATACAGAACACACACACACAGAAACACACACACAAACACATACAGAAACACACACACACACATACAGAAACGCACACAC
This sequence comes from Pristiophorus japonicus, assembly GCF_044704955.1. Taxonomy (NCBI): domain Eukaryota; kingdom Metazoa; phylum Chordata; class Chondrichthyes; family Pristiophoridae; genus Pristiophorus; species Pristiophorus japonicus. The sequence continues at coordinate 354,838 of NW_027254919.1, forward strand.
ACACATACAGAAACACACACACACATACAGAAACACACACACACACACACAGAAACACACACACACAGAGAAACACACACACACACACAGAAACACACAAACACATACAGAAAAACACACACACAGAGAAACACACAGATACACACAGAAACACACACACACACACAGAGAAACACACACACACACACACAGAAAAACACACACACACAGAAACACACACGCACACACACACACACAAACACACACACACACAGAAACACACACATACAGAAACACAAACACACATACAGAAACACACACAGAGAAACACACACACACAGAAACACACACATACACAGAAACACATACGTACAGAAACACACACACACACACAGAAACACACAAACACACACAGAAACACACACACATAAAGAAACAGACACAAACACAGAAACACACACACAGAAACACACACACACATAAAGAAACACACACACACACAGAAACACACACACATACACACACACAGAAACACACACACACACAGAAACACACACATACAGAAACACACACACACACAGAAACACAGACACACATACAGAAACACACACACAAAGAAACACACAAAAACACACAGAAACACACACACACAGAAACACATACATACAGAAACACACACACACACAGAAACACACACACATACACACACACAAATAACACACACACACACAGAAACTCACACATACAAAAACACACACACACACAAAGAAACACACACACACAGAAACACACGCACACAGAAACACAAACGCACATACAGAAACACACACACACACAGAAACACACACACAGAAACACACACACACACAGAAACACACACACATACAGAAAAACACACACACACACAGAAACACACACACATACAGAAACACACACACACACAGAAACACACACACACATACAGAAACACACACATGCACAGAAACACATACACACACACAGAAACACACACACACACAGAAACACACACACACAGACACAGAAACACACACACATACAGAAACACACACACACACGCATGCTTAACACACACACACACAGAAACACACATACACATCTAGAAACACACACACACATACAGAAACACACACACACATACATAAACACACACACACAGAAACACACACACACACAGAAACACACACACATACTGAAACACACACACACAGAAACACACACACACACAGAAACACACACACACACACAGAAACACACACACACATACAGAAACACACACACACATACATAAACACACACACACACAGAAACACACACACACAGAAACACACACACATACAGAAACACACACACACATAAACACACACACACACACACAGAAACACATACACACATACAGAAACACACACACACACACACAGAAACACACACAGAAACATACACACATAAAGAAACACACACACACACAGAAACACACACACATACACACACACACAGAAACACACACACACACAGAAACACACACATAAAGAAACACACACACACAGAAACACACACACACATACAGAAACACACACACACACACACAGAAACACACAGAAACACACACACACAGACACACATACATACAGAAACACACACACACACACAGAAACACACAAATACACACAGAAACACACACACATAAAGAAACACACACACACAGAAACACACACACAAACACACACGTACAGAAACACACACACACACAGAAACACACACATACAGAAACACACACACACACAGAAAGACACACACACATACTGAAACACACAGACAGAAACACACACGCATGCTTAACACACACACATACTGAAACGCACACACAGAAGCACACATGCACACACATGCTTAACACACACACACACACAGAAACACACATACACATCTAGAAACACACACACACATACAGAAACACACACACACATACAGGAACACACACACACACACAGAAACACACACACACACAGAAACACACACACATACAGAAACACACACACACAGAAACACACAAACACACACACAGAAACACACACACACATACAGAAACACACACACACACACACACATACAGAAACACACACACATACAGAAACACACACACACAGAAACACACACACACATACAGAAACACACACACATACAGAATCACACACACACACACACATAAACACATACACATACAGAATCACACACACACACACATAGAGAACACACACACACACAGAAACACACACATTGTTGTAGAGAGTCGAAAGATATATATAGACTTAGGCATTAGGCACCTGCTGGATATTTAGAACTCACATAAGCTTAAATGGACACACACATAAAATGGCTGCCCAGGCATTATGGGAAATCAGGTAGTCAAACTGTGAACTGTTGAACGTTCACTGACCGAGCAATAACCCTGTGAGGCCCACTGTAGGAATGCCTGGGAAGGCAGAGATAAGAAGGAAGCCATCTCCTGTGAACAAGGCCATAAACCAATTAATTCCCCAGGAAGAAAGATAAGAGGGAAACCATTTGCTGTAAACAAGGCTACAAACCAATTATTTCTCCCAGATGAAAGAACTAGGGAGAGAACATATAAAGTCATCGATCAACCCAAATTGACAATGGTTCCCTGGTTACTAGGAGAATTCTATTGGATTAAAAAACCTATATGTAATCTATAATCGTTATGATTGGCTTGTGTCCAGCCGTGATGAGCTGTGTAACTGCAGTAAGCTGTTTTTTTAACTGTTGTAAAACATATAAAGGTACATGTAACTCTTTGTTCTGTGAAGAGAAACCTGGATACGGTCCTGAGTTTTTCCTTCCCGCTGAGCGTAATAAAGCTGCTTCAGCATTGGAACCGACCCTGAGTGTTGAGTGATTCTTCAGAGAAAACACTAACGCTAACAATGGCGTAGTCGGCAGGATTTCCCGGAGTCGCTGGACGCCCTTGGAAAAAAACCCGGGTGAGTATAAAAAACAATTTTTAAGTATAAAGGGTGCGGAAGGTGGAAGCTGGTTGATCGACATGAGGAGACGGTCTAATATCTCAAACGCCTAGCCTGAGCCTGAATTAAGAGGACTTTTGTCCCACGTGACGGCCAGGAACCAAGTAGGCGTAGGGAACACACTTAGACCGTGGGATCGTGATACCGAGAGACATCTTCCGGACCCAGTAGTGTAATTTGAAATACCCCGGGGTAGAACCAAGCGGTGTACAGCGGCTAACGGAATCCAAACCTGTGAACAGGGTCGGACCAACGGGCTGAGCGGTGGTAGGTAGTCGTTAAGGATACGTAGAGCACTGCGGGAATTGCTTAAACGCGTTTTTAAGAATTGTATAAGTTTGTGTAACAGCAGAACTTGTGACCTGACAGTAGCCAAGAGACAGTTTACTACAAGTCGCGCTAGAAAGAAAGCGGACCGCTGAGAGTAGATTCCTAACGATACCAGTCCTACCCAGGAATGGCCATGAAAACAAGTAAACTCGAGTGGGGACCAGAAGGGTCGCTTACCCGCCACCTGGCGGAAAAACAAAAGAAGCTAATTAGTTATGTGAGGAATTATTTAGATAAAACTACGAATTCCCTGAAAGGTCATGGATCCAAAAATAGAGCCGGCCAAAACAAGAAGAGAGACTGTTGTAAATGTCTGATCGTTGAGTGAGAAGTGTCTGTGTGATTTTTGACTGCAGAATGAATTTTTGTTTTATGTTTTCATGTTCCGAAAGCCTGGTTGGAAGAGGAATGCAAGTGTCTGTTTATTTTAGAAACAGAGTGAAAGTCTTTTTTTTTAAACCCTTTGTAATGTTGTCCTGTATGTGGGAAGTTTTAAGACATTTAAGTTAGAAACGCAGGTGTGGATTTATTCGGATGATAAGTTACGGAGCTAGGAGAATAAACAAATAAAGAATAGGTTTGTTGAGCAAAATATTTATTTGACATGCTCACTTACTTGCCGAAAGTAAACATGCAATGATTGATTGGGTTGAAAGACATAAATTTAGTCTCGGAATGAGATAAAGAATGCTTTAAAAAAAAAGAGCTTCTAAAAAAAAAAAAGTTTCAAATAAAGATTGAAATTACAAAGTTTGAATTGGGATTTTGAGATATTCAGAGAAGGCACAGGAAATACTGAGGTGGATTTAAAAAAAAAAGATTAAATTAAATCTGATCAGGTCAAACTCCTGGGCAAGTGGCGAGCTATCTGCGAAGGTGTAAAAGGAACTTTTGGAAAATGTTAAAAAACAGCAAGCTTTAGTAACGGCTTTGAAACTGGAGCATTTTGAGATAACGAAAGGCAGCACTCAAACTCTCAAAGCTGGTCTCCATTCCAGTTATGGAGAAAAAGAAAAAGATAAAGACGCCACTTTGAAAGTAAACAAATTAACAACTTTATGGAGTTACGAACCCTCCGTGTAAAATACAAAACCTAATTTGAAGAAAGAAAAAAAAAAAAAAGATGTAACGGACTAAATGGAAAAAGACATAACTTACTAAATACTAGTTGATGTTTGCTGTGAAAAAGATATTGGTTTAATTAGAAGAGGAAAAAAAAAAATTGGAATAAGTAAAAAACACTCTACATGGATTCGAATTTTCAATTATGAAAAAGTTTCAATGCAGTTTGAAAAGATTTCCAAAATGTCCCGAACAGTCTAAACAAGCAGGAGGGTTTTGAAGATAACGAGGAGAAAGAGAGAAATAAAAAAAAAAACAGAATTGAATTTCAGTAAACAAAATTGCTATTGTATGTGTGGTCTTGTTTTAAAACAATTTAAAAAAAAAAAATTCTTTGGCAAGTACTTGAATTAGAAGTTAAGAAAACATTGGAGTTTACTCTAATGATTTATGCTGTTTAACGGATTCCTAATTTCGAAGCCAGTTTTGAAGGCACAAAGACTTTTTTTTCAGATGATTACGTGAAGTCACGTAATGACATCAGGTCTTCTTACAAACCTGGAAAGGAGTTAACCCTTTCCATTGACAGCCGTTTTATACTGAACATTATTAATTTGGATTTCTTAATAGGGAAAAAAAGGACTCACCTAACAGAGGAAACAAAAATAAAAACAGAACTAGCTTATGTAATAATACTTGCCTGATACAATAAAGAAATAGATATTCAATAAAACAAATTGAAGAGTTAAAAGCTAAGATAAACAGGCTGGAAGAGATAACGGGACTAGACGGATAGTGCAGTGCGCAGCCATAGCACCATCACCTCTGGCAATAGAGCCAATGTACCCCACGGTGGGTAGGTGTAGTCCACAAACCCAACCTAACGGTAAAGCAGACAGCGATGTTTGGAGGAATAGCTTTGGCCTTGGTCATAATAGGAGTTTGGGTAATATTTAAGTGGGTAAAGACACGGGCGCACGCCCTACAGATTCAGCTCGAAATGGTTCGATTATAACCTTGTCCTTCTGATTTTGCAGGGTGACAGGGACACTCGTAGAGCAAAAAAACTTAACCCCTGGTGACGACCAGGCCGTCTGTTTAAAATTACAGATAATACTTACCGGAATGGGAATACGAAAGGCGCTACTCGTAATATGGATAGCCCTGCGACATGCACGTACCCTGGGCAACACCGACGGACAGCAGAGCACGCTGGAAATAAACAACGATATGAACTATGGAGTCTTGTTTAATTTAACGGACGGAATGTGCATCCCAGCAACCAAGGACTGGAGCAAGGACAGGACTTATTTTAATGCATGGTTACAAGTGAATCCTAATAAGAATCCTAATAAGAATAAGAGTATGTGTACAGTGCTCCACGGGTATAAGGAGCAGATGCATTAAACGGAGGGATGTCAAAGGGCCTGATGAATGTACTTTCGGCATAATTTGCGCGCCTCCGGGACAATCCCAGCAATCAGTCATCCGCAAGAAGGGAATGGGGCTGTGTGGGTATTACGAGGAGGCGGGGGCGGCTGCAATATAATTGTATGTATGTTTCTCACCCCCTCCGACACCGCGCCCCATAAGAATCACTACATTGCCCGAAGAACTGCCTTGTCCCATAACTACTAAGGGACCAGAAAATGGGATTGCAATGTACAACGAAGGGGAATTATTGTATGATAATGTTAAACATGAAATTGTGCCTGTTCTGATCAATATTTCAGGCATCCAGATGCCGGAATATTGTACCGAACAGTCAAGGAAGATGTACAATGTATTAAGTAAAGTCGTAATGCAGCAGGCTGCCGATGCCATGGGTGCCAGTAAGTTCCGGGGACAGGGGTTAGCACCCAGGGTGAAGAGGGAAATAGTAAATGATGTTGCTACCGTTTTCAATACAGGAACCTCCGTAGTGAACTCGATAGACATACAAGGGCTAAATGAGAGGGTAGAACAGCTTAAAGGGGTGATGAAGGGGTTATTGGAGAGGGTGGAGCAAAACCAGGAAGACCAGGCCAACCTAGGAAAGGAGGGGGCCGAAATCCAGTTGGATGGCATCTCAGTCCTGGAAGCTCACGCTAAAACCATCAATCACCTCATTGATAGAGAACAAGAAGATACAATAAAGCAAAGACAGGGGCAACTCTGTCATGCTTATGGTCTGTGGATGGTGGGACAGATCCGCCACAACCTCAACCAGATCCAACGCGGGGAGGTACCCGATTGGATAGACAGTTCACATTTAGCTCAGTTGGCGAACCAAAGGGGGACACTGGATAATTGTACTCTGAAGGGACTGACCCGAGTATACCCCGCAATTCCAGATTGCCAGATGGGTAGGACTACCGGGATAGGGATAGTCCTGTTGATCCCCATAGCAACGCCGGACTCAGGGCCGTTCCCCTTATACCAACTAGAGAATATCGGAGTAATACGGGAAAATGTCTCCATACGCTACTACCTGACCACCACCTCTGCCGTTCGTCGAAACAACATACTTACCGGGATTTCCCTAGCAGATTGCAAGCAAAGGGGGGAAATCACAGTATGCCCTCACCCGGTGGGCCGAGGCGAACTAGACGAGTGCGGGTTTAACCGAACCAATGGGTGTGTACTAGAAATAGTGCCCGCACACATGCACTTCGCGAGGGCAGGCTACGGAGGGAGGGGAAGATACTGCGTCTCTACTACTGAGCGTTCATACCAGTATAATGACCTGCAGTGCCCTATACCGCAGCCAAACTTTTGCTTTACACCACTACGACCTGTCGCGATCGGGCAAGCGCATATCACCCAGATTAGGCGCCGGAAGTCCGAAGTTATTGAAGTAACTGATCAGCTCCATGATCATTTGCAGGATTATGACGAGCCAGAGCAGGTCCCTATCCCACATCTAACCGAAGTATTACGGGAGTTGAGGCTCAGAGTGGGTCAATCTGTAAAACTCTATCACCAGCTACAAACTAAAATCAAAGAAGATACCGAGGTAGACTTACAAAGTCAGAGTTGGTGGAGAAAGGTCTGGGACTGGGGAATAAATGTGAACATCCACCCATGGATTCGAATTATTTCACACACACTGGTCGGAATACAATTAATCTTAGCAATAACATGGGGCGTGATGGCCTGCCAGGTATGCAGGCGCCACAAACGGCAGAAACGGACCAATCACCGTTCCCTGGATATTAAACAAGTCTGTTTGATAAGGGGACGGGAGGAGCTAGCCTTTGTTAATTTGATTTGAGCAACCGGAACTCCTGAAACCGCGTGACTGGCCAGCACGTTGAGGCAAGGAATACCGGGCCGTGCACAAATATCAGATAAAGGCAGTATTTCGGTTAAAAGGGGACTAGGGCTAGTCCCTTTACCGAAAGGGGGAATTGTTGTAGAGAGTCGAAAGATATATATAGACTTAGGCATTAGGCACCTGCTGGATATTTAGAACTCACATAAGCTTAAATGGACACACACATAAAATGGCTGCCCAGGCATTATGGGAAATCAGGTAGTCAAACTGTGAACTGTTGAACGTTCACTGACCGAGCAATAACCCTGTGAGGCCCACTGTAGGAATGCCTGGGAAGGCAGAGATAAGAAGGAAGCCATCTCCTGTGAACAAGGCCATAAACCAATTAATTCCCCAGGAAGAAAGATAAGAGGGAAACCATTTGCTGTAAACAAGGCTACAAACCAATTATTTCTCCCAGATGAAAGAACTAGGGAGAGAACATATAAAGTCATCGATCAACCCAAATTGACAATGGTTCCCTGGTTACTAGGAGAATTCTATTGGATTAAAAAACCTATATGTAATCTATAATCGTTATGATTGGCTTGTGTCCAGCCGTGATGAGCTGTGTAACTGCAGTAAGCGGTTTTTTTAACTGTTGTAAAACATATAAAGGTACATGTAACTCTTTGTTCTGTGAAGAGAAACCTGGATACGGTCCTGAGTTTTTCCTTCCCGCTGAGCGTAATAAAGCTGCTTCAGCATTGGAACCGGCCCTGAGTGTTGAGTGATTCTTCAGAGAAAACACTAACGCTAACACACATACAGAAACACAAACACACACACAGAAACACACACACATACAGAAACACACACACACATACAGAACACACACACACATACAGAACCACACACACACATACAGAACACACACACACAGAAACACACACACAAACACATACAGAAACACACACACACACACATACAGAAACGCACACACACACATACAGAAACACACACACACATACAGAAACACACACACACACACACAGAAACACACACACACAGAGAAACACACACACACAGAGAAACACACAAACAATACAGAAAAACACACACACAGAGAAACACACACATACACACAGAAACACACACACACACACAGAGAAACACACACACACACAGAAAAACACACACACATAGAAACACACACGCACACACACACACAGAAACACACACACACACAGAAACACACACATACAGAAACACAAACACACATACAGAAACACACACACATAGAAACACACACATACAGAAACACACACACATACAGAAACACACACACACACAGAAACACACACACACACACAGAAACACACACAAATACAGAAAGACACACACATAGAGAAACACACACACACATACAGAAACACACACACACAGAAAGACACACACACACACAGAAAGACACATACACATACTGAAACACACACAAATAAACACGCACACACACACATGCTTAACACACACACACACAGAAACACACATACACATCTAGAAACACACACACACATACAGAAACACACACACACATACAGGAACACACACACACACACACAGACAGAAACACACACACACAGAAACACATACACATACAGAAACACACACACACAGAAACACACACACACACACAGAAAGACACACATACAGAAACACACACACACGCACATACACACATACAGAAACACACACACATGCAGAAACACACACACACACAGAAACACACACACACATACAGAAACACACACATGCATACAGAATCACACACACACACACATAAACGCACACACACAGAAACACACACACACACACAGAAACACACACACACATACAGAAACACAAACACACACACAGAAACACATACACATACATAAACACACACACACACACATACAGAACACACAGACACACACAGAAACACACACACACATACAGAAACACAAACACACACACAGAAACACACACACATACAGAAACACACACACACATACAGAACACACACGCATACAGAACCACACACACACATACAGAATACACACACACACAGAAACACTCACACAAACACATACAGAAACACACACACACACACACACATACAGAAACACACACACACATACAGAAACACAAACACACATACAAAAACACACACACACAGAAACACACACACACAGAGTAACACACAAACACACAGAGAAACACACACACACATACAGAAACACACACACAGAGAAACACACACATACACACAGAAACACAGAAACACACACACACACAGAAACACACACACATACAGAAACACACACACACAGAGTAACACACAAACACACAGAGAAACACACACACACATACAGAAACACACACACAGAGAAACACACACATACACACAGAAACACAGAAACACACACACACACAGAAACGCACACATACAGAAACACACACACACAGAAACACACACACACACAGAAACACACGCATACAGAAACACACACACACAGAAACACACACACACACAGAAACACACACACACACAGAGAAACACACACACATACAGAAAGACACACACATAGAGAAACACACACACACATACAGAAACACACACACACAGAAAGACACACACACACACAGAAAGACACACACACATACTGAAACACAGACAAATAAACACACACACAAACACATGCTTAACACACACACACACACAGAAACACACATACACATCTAGACACACACACACACATACAGAAACACACACACACACATACAGGAACACACACACATACACACAGACAGAAACACACACACACAGAAACACACACACATACAGAAACACACACACACAGAAACACACACACACACACAGAAAGACACACATACAGAAACACACACACACACACATACACACATACAGAAACACACACACATGCAGAAACACACACACACACAGAAACACACACACACATAGAGAAACACACACATACATACAGAATCACAGACACACACATAAACGCACACACACACAGAAACACACACACACACACAGAAACACACACACACATACAGAAACACAAACACACACACAGAAACACATACACATACATAAACACACACACACACACATACAGAACACACACACACACACACAGAAACACACACACACATACAGAAACACAAACACACACACAGAAACACACACACATACAGAAACACACACGAACATACAGAACACACACACATACAGAACCACACACACACTTACAGAACACACACACACACAGAAACACTCACACAAACACATACAGAAACACACACACACACACACATACAGAAACACACACACACATACAGAAACACAAACACAAATAACGAAACACACACACACAGAAACACACACACACAGAGTAACACACAAACACACAGAGAAACACACACACACATACAGAAACACACACACAGAGAAACACACACATACACACAGAAACACAGAAACACACACACACACAGAAACACACACATATACAGAAACACACACACACACAGAAACACACACACACATGCAGAAACACACACGCACACAGAAACACATACACACACACAGAAACACACACACAGCAACACACACACGCACACACAGAAACACACACACACATACAGAAACACACACACAGAAACACACACACACATACAGAAAGACACACACACACAGAAACAGACACACACATAGAGAAACACACACACACATACAGAAACACACACACACAGAAACACACACACACACAAATAATGACACACACACACACATGCTTAACACACACACACACAGAAACACACATACACATCTAGAAACACACACACACATACAGAAACACACACACACATACAGGAACACACACACACACAGACAGAAACACACACACACAGAAACACACACACATACAGAAACACACACACACAGAAACACACACACACACACAGAAAGACACGCATACAGAAACACACACACACACACATACACACATACAGAAACACACACACATGCAGAAACACACACACACACAGAAACACACACACACATACAGAAACACACATATACATACAGAATCACACACACACACACATAAACGTACACACACACAGAAACACACACACACACACAGAAACACACACACGCATACAGAAACACAAACACACACACAGAAACACATACACATACATAAACACACACACACACACATACAGAACACACACACACACACAGAAACACACACACACATACAGAAACACAAACACACACACAGAAACACACACACATACAGAAACACACACACATACAGAACACACACACATACAGAACCACACACACACATACAGAACAAACACACACACAGAAACACTCACACAAACACATACAGAAACACACACACACACACATACAGAAACACACACACACATACAGAAACACAAACACACATACAGAAACACACACACACAGAAACACACACACACAGAGTAACACACAAACACACAGAGAAACTCACACACACATACAGAAACACACACACACAGAAACACACACATACACACAGAAACACAGAAACACACACACACACAGAAACACACACACATACAGAAACACACACACACACAGAAACACACACACACAGACAGAAACACACACACACACACAGAAACACATACACACACACAGAAACACACACACAGCAACACACACACGCACACACAGAAACACACACACACATACAGAAACACACACACACAGAAACACACACACACATACAGAAACACACACACACAAAGAAACAGACACACACATAGAGAAACACACACACACATACAGAAACACACACACAGAAACACACACACACAGAAAGACACACACACATACTGAAACACACACACAAAAACACACACACACACACATGCTTAACACACACACACACACAGAAACACACATACACATCTAGAAACACACACACACATACAGAAACACACACACACATACAGGGACAGACACACACACACACAGAGAAACACACACACACACAGAAACACACACACATACAGAAACACACACACACACACACACCGAAACACACACACACACACACAGAAACACACACATACAGAAACACACACACACACACACACATACAGAAACACACACACATACAGAAACACACACACACAGAAACACACACACACATACAGAAACACACACACACATACAGAATCACACACACACACATAAACACACACACACACAGAAACACACACACACACACAGAAGCATACACACACATACAGAAACACAAACACACACACAGAAACACATACACATACAGAAACACACACACACACATAGAGAACACACACACACACACACAGAAACACACACATACAGAAACACAAACACACACACAGAAACACACACACATACAGAAACACACACACACATACAGAACACACACACATACAGAACCACACACACACATACAGAACACACACACGTACAGAAACACACACACAAACACATACAGAAACACACACACACACATACAGAAACACACACACACATACAGAAACACACACACACATACAGAAACACACACACACAGAAACACGCACACACACACAGAAACACACACACACACAGAGAAACACGCACACACATACAGAAACACACACACACAGAGAAACACAAACACACACACAGAAACACACACACACATACAGAAACACACACACACACAGAAACAGACACACACATAGAGAAACACACACATACAGAAATACACACACACTGAAACACACACACACACAGAAAGACACACACACATACTGAAACACAAACACAGAAACACACACACACATGCTTAACACACACATACACACACGTGAAACACACATACACATCTAGAAACACACACACACATACAGAAACACACACACACGCACACAGAAACACACACACACACATACAGAAACACACACACATACACAAACACACACACACACAGAAACACACACACACACAGAAACACACGCACACAGAAACACACACACACATACAGAAACACACTCACACACAGAAGCACAAACACACACAGAAACACACACACACAGAAACACACACACACACAGAAACACACACACACATACAGAAACACACACAGAAACACACACACACATACAGAAACACACACACACACAGAAACAGACACACACATAGAGAAACACACACACACATACAGAAATACACATACACAGAAGCACACACACACATACAGAAAGACACACACACACAGAAGCACAAACACACACAGAAACACACACACACAGAAACACACACACACACAGAAACACACACACACATACAGAAACACACACAGAAACACACACACACATACAGAAACACACACACACACAGAAACACACACACACAGAGAAACACACACACACACAGAGAAACACGCACACACATACAGAAACACACACACACACAGAAACACAAACAAACACAGAAACACACACACACATAGAGAAACACACACACACACAGAAACAGACACACACATAGAGAAACACACACATACAGAAATACACACACACTGAAGCACACACACACACAGAAAGACACACACACATACTGAAACACACACACAGAAACACACACACACACATGCTTAACACACACACACACACACGTGAAACACACATACACATCTAGAAACACACACACACATACAGAAACACACACACACATACAGGAACACACATACACACACAAAGAAACACACAAACACACAGAAACACACACACATACAGAAACACGCACACAGAAACACACACACACATACAGAAACACACAGACATACAGAAACACACACACACACACAGAAACACACACACACACAGAACCACACGCACACAGAAACACACACACACATACAGAAACACACACACACACAGAAGCACACACACACACAGAAACACACACACACACAGAAACACACACACACACAGAAACACACACACACATACAGAAACACACACAGAAACACACACACACACAGAAACACACACACACACAGAAACACACGCACACAGAAACAAACACACACATACAGAAACACACACACACACAGAAGCACACACACACACAGAAACTCACACACACACAGAAACACACACACATACAGAAAAACGCACACACACACAGAAACACACACATATACAGAAACACACACACACACACAGAAACACACACACACACATACAGAAACACACACATGCACAGAAACACATACACACACACAGAAACACACACACACAGAAACACACACACACAGACACAGAAACACACACACACATACAGAAACACACACACACAGAAACACACACACACATACAGAAACACACACACACAGAAACAGACACACACAGAAACACACACACACACAGAGAAAGACACACACACATACTGAAACACACACACACAGAAACACACACACACACAGAAAGACACACACACATACTGAAACACACACACAGAAACACACACACACATACAGCAATACACACACAGAAGCACACTCACACACACAGAAAGACACACGCACATACTGAAACGCACACACAGAAACACACACACACACATGCTTAACACACACACACACACAGAAACACACATACACATCTAGAAACACACACACACACACAGAAACACACACACACATACAGGAACACACACACACACACAGAAACACACACACACACACAGAAACACACACACATACAGAAACACACACACACAGAAACACACACACACACACAGAAACACACACACACATACAGAAACACACACACACATACAGAAACACAAACACATACAGAAACACACACACAGAAACACACACACACATACAGAAACACACACACATACAGAATCACACACACACACACATAAACACACACACACACAGAAACACACACACACACAGAAACACACACACACATACAGAAACACATACACACACACAGAGACACATACACATACAGAAACACACACACACACATAGAGAACACGCACACACACACACAGAAACACACACACACATACAGAAACACAAACACACACACAGAAACAAACACACATACAGAAACACACACACACATACCGAACACACACACACATACAGAACCACACACACACATACAGAACACACACATACAGAAACACACACACAAACACATACAGAAACACACACACACACACATACAGAAACACACAAACACACACAGAAACACACACACATAAAGAAACAGACACAAACACAGAAACACACACACAGAAACACACACACACATAAAGAAACACACACACACACAGAAACACACACACATACACACACACAGAAACACACACACACACAGAAACACACACATACAGAAACACACACACACACAGAAACACAGACACACATACAGAAACACACACACAAAGAAACACACAAAAACACACAGAAACACACACACAGAAACACATACATACAGAAACACACACACAAACAGAAACACACACACATACACACACACAAATAACACACACACACACAGAAACACACATATACAAAAACACACACACACACAAAGAAACACACACACACAGAAACACACGCACACAGAAACACAAACACACATACAGAAACACACACACACACAGAAACACACACACAGAAACACACACACACACAGAAACACACACACATACAGAAAAACACACACACACACAGAAACACACACACATACAGAAACACACACACACACACAGAAACACACACACACATACAGAAACACACACATGCACAGAAACACATACACACACACAGAAACACACACACACACAGAAACACACACACACAAACACAGAAACACACACACATACAGAAACACACACACACACAGAAACACACACACACACATACAGAAACACACACACACACAGAAACAGGCACACACAGAAACACACACACACACACACACAGAAAGACACACACACATACTGAAACACACACAGAAACACACACACACACAGAAAGACACACACACATACTGAAACACACACACAGAAACACACACACACACGCATGCTTAACACACACACACACAGAAACACACATACACATCTAGAAACACACACACACATACAGAAACACACACACACATACATAAACACACACACACAGAAACACACACACACACAGAAACACACACACATACAGAAACACACACACACAGAAACACACACACACACACAGAAACACACACACACACACACACAGAAACACACACACACATACAGAAACACACACACACATACATAAACACACACACACACAGAAACACACACACACAGAAACACACACACACAGAAACACACACATAAAGAAACACACACACACAGAAACACACACACACATACAGAAACTCACACACACACACACAGAAACACACAGAAACACACAGAAACACACACACACAGACACACATACATACAGAAACACACACACACACACAGAAACACACAAATACACACAGAAACACACACACATAAAGAAACACACACACACAGAAACACACACACAAACACACACGTACAGAAACACACACACACACAGAAACACACATACAGAAACACACACACACAGAAACAAATACACACATACAGAAACACACACACACACACAGAAACACACACAGAAACATACACACATAAAGAAACACACACACACAGAGAAACACACACACATACACACACACACACAGAAACACACACACACACAGAAACACACACATAAAGAAACACACACACACAGAAACACACACACACATACAGAAACACACACACACACACACAGAAACACACAGAAACACACACACACAGACACACATACATACAGAAACACACACACACACACAGAAACACACAAATACACACAGAAACACACACACATAAAGAAACACACACACACAGAAACACACACACAAACACACACGTACAGAAACACACACACACACAGAAACACACACATACAGAAACACACACACACACAGAAAGACACACACACATACTGAAACACACAGAGAGAAACACACACACGCGCATGCTTAAAACACACACATACTGAAACGCACACACAGAAGCACACACGCACACACATGCTTAACACACACACACACACAGAAACACACATACACATCTAGAAACACACACACACATACAGAAACACACACACACATACAGGAACACACACACACACACAGAAACACACACACACACAGAAACACACACACATACAGAAACACACACACACAGAAACACACACACACATACAGAAACACACACACACACACACACACACACATACAGAAACACACACACATACAGAAACACACACACACAGAAACACACACACACATACAGAAACACACACACATACAGAATCACACACACACACACACATAAACACATACACATACAGAAACACACACACACACACATAGAGAACACACACACACACAGAAACACACACACACATACAGAAACACAAACACACACACAGAAACACACACACATACAGAAACACACACACACATACAGAACACACACACACATACAGAACCACACACACACATACAGAACACACACACACAGAAACACACACACAAACACATACAGAAACACACACACACACACATACAGAAACGCACACACACACATACAGAAACACACACACACATACAGAAACACACACACACACACACAGAAACACACACACACAGAGAAACACACACACACAGAGAAACACACAAACACATACAGAAAAACACACACAGAGAAACACACACATACACACAGAAACACACACACACACAGAGAAACACACACACACACAGAAAAACACACACACACAGAAACACACACGCACACACACACACAGAAACACACACACACAGAAACACACACATACAGAAACACAAACACACATACAGAAACACACACACACAGAAACACACACATACAGAAACACACACATACACAGAAACAGACACAAACACAGAAACACACACACAGAAACACATACACATACACACACACAGAACCACACACACACACAGAAACACACACATACAGAAACACACACACACACAAAAACACACACACACAGAAACACACAAAAACACACAGAAACACACACACACACAGAAACACATACATACAGAAACACACACACACACACACAGAAACACACACACATACACACACACACAAATAACACACACACACACAGAAACACACACATACAAAAACACACACACACAAAGAAACACACACACACAGAAACACACGCACACAGAAACACAAACACACATACAGAAACACACACACACACAGAAACACACACACAGAAACACACACACACACAGAAACACACATACATACAGAAAAACACACACACAGAAACACACACACATACAGAAACACACACACACACACAGAAACACACACACACATACAGAAACACACACATGCACAGAAACACATACACACACACAGAAACACACACACACAGAAACACACACACACAGACACAGAAACACACACACACATACAGAACACACACACACAGAAACACACACACACATACAGAAACACACACACACACAGAAACAGACACACACAGAAACACACACACACACACACAGAAAGACACACACACATACTGAAACACACACACAGAAACACACACACACAGAAAGACACACACACATACTGAAACACACACACAGAAACACACACACACGCATGCTTAACACACACACACAGAAACACACATACACATCTAGAAACACACACACACATACAGAAACACACACACACATACATAAACACACACACACACACAGTAACACACACAGACACAGAAACACACACACATACAGAAACACACACACACAGAAAAACACACACACACACAGAAACACACACACACACACACAGAAACACACACACACATACAGAAACACACACACACATACATAAACACACACACACACAGAAACACACACACACACAGAAACACACACACATACAGAAACACACACACAGAAACACACACACACAGAAACACATACACACATACAGAAACACACACACACACACACAGAAACACACACAGAAACATACACACGTAAAGAAACACACACACACACAGAAACACACACACATACACACACACACAGAAACACACACACACACAGAAACACACACATAAATAAACACACACACACAGAAACACACACACACATACAGAAACACACACACACACACAGCAACACACAGAAACACACACACACAGACACACATACATACAGAAACACACACACACACAAAAACACACAAATACACACAGAAACACACACACATAAAGAAACACACACACACAGAAACACACACACAAACACACACATACAGAAACACACACACACACAGAAACACACACATACAGAAACACACACACACAGAGAAACACACACACACAGAAACACACGCACACAGAAACACACATACATACAGAAACACACACACACACAGAAACACACACACACACATACAGAAACACACACACACACAGAAACAGGCACACACAGAAACACACACACACACACAGAAAGACACACACACATACTGAAACACACACACAGAAACACACACACACACACAGAAAGACACACACACATACTGAAACACACACACAGAAACACACACACACACGCATGCTTAACACACACACACACAGAAACACACATACACATCTAGAAACACACACACACATACAGAAACACACACACACATACATAAACACACACACACAGAAACACACACACACACAGAAACACACACACATACAGAAACACACACACACAGAAACACACACACACACACAGAAACACACACACACACACACACAGAAACACACACACACATACAGAAACACACACACACATACATAAACACACACACACACAGAAACACACACACACAGAAACACACACACACACAGAAACACACACATAAAGAAACACACACACACAGAAACACACACACACATACAGAAACTCACACACACACACACAGAAACACACAGAAACACACACACACAGACACACATACATACAGAAACACACACACACACACAGAAACACACAAATACACACAGAAACACACACACATAAAGAAACACACACACACAGAAACACACACACAAACACACACGTACAGAAACACACACACACACAGAAACACACATACAGAAACACACACACACAGAAACAAATACACACATACAGAAACACACACACACACACAGAAACACACACAGAAACATACACACATAAAGAAACACACACACACAGAGAAACACACACACATACACACACACACACAGAAACACACACACACACAGAAACACACACATAAAGAAACACACACACACAGAAACACACACACACATACAGAAACACACACACACACACACAGAAACACACAGAAACACACACACACAGACACACATACATACAGAAACACACACACACACACAGAAACACACAAATACACACAGAAACACACACACATAAAGAAACACACACACACAGAAACACACACACAAACACACACGTACAGAAACACACACACACACAGAAACACACACATACAGAAACACACACACACACAGAAAGACACACACACATACTGAAACACACAGACAGAAACACACACACGCGCATGCTTAAAACACACACATACTGAAACGCACACACAGAAGCACACACGCACACACATGCTTAACACACACACACACACAGAAACACACATACACATCTAGAAACACACACACACATACAGAAACACACACACACATACAGGAACACACACACACACACAGAAACACACACACACACAGAAACACACACACATACAGAAACACACACACACAGAAACACACACACACATACAGAAACACACATACACACACACATACAGAAACACACACACATACAGAAACACACACACACAGAGAAACACACACACATACACACACGTACAGAAACACACACACACACAGAAACACACACATACAGAAACACACACACACACAGAAAGACACACACACATACTGAAACACACAGACAGAAACACACACACGCGCATGCTTAAAACACACACATACTGAAACGCACACACAGAAGCACACACGCACACACATGCTTAACACACACACACACACAGAAACACACATACACATCTAGAAACACACACACACATACAGAAACACACACACACATACAGGAACACACACACACACACAGAAACACACACACACACAGAAACACACACACATACAGAAACACACACACACAGAAACAAATACACACATACAGAAACACACACACACACACAGAAACACACACAGAAACATACACACATAAAGAAACACACACACACAGAGAAACACACACACATACACACACACACACAGAAACACACACACACACAGAAACACACACATAAAGAAACACACACACACAGAAACACACACACACATACAGAAACACACACACACACACACAGAAACACACAGAAACACACACACACAGACACACATACATACAGAAACACACACACACAGAAACACACAAATACACACAGAAACACACACACATAAAGAAACACACACACACAGAAACACACACACAAACACACACGTACAGAAACACACACACACACAGAAACACACACATACAGAAACACACACACACACAGAAAGACACACACACATACTGAAACACACAGACAGAAACACACACACGCGCATGCTTTAAACACACACAGACTGAAACGCACACACAGAAGCACACACGCACACACATGCTTAACACACACACACACACAGAAACACACATACACATCTAGAAACACACACACACATACAGAAACACACACACACATACAGGAACACACACACACACAGAAACACACACACACACAGAAACACACACACATACAGAAACACACACACACAGAAACACACACACACATACAGAAACACACACACACACACACATACAGAAACACACACACATACAGAAACACACACACACAGAAACACACACACACATACAGAAACACACACACATACAGAATCACACACACACACACACATAAACACATACACATACAGAAACACACACACACACACATAGAGAACACACACACACACAGAAACACACACACACATACAGAAACACAAACACACACACAGAAACACACACACATACAGAAACACACACACACATACAGAACACACACACACATACAGAACCACACACACACATACAGAACCCACACACACAGAAACACACACACAAACACATACAGAAACACACACACACACACACATACAGAAACGCACACACACACATACAGAAACACACACACACATACAGAAACACACACACACACACACAGAAACACACACACACAGAGAAACACACACACACAGAGAAACACACAAACACATACAGAAAAACACACACAGAGAAACACACACATACACACAGAAACACACACACACACACAGAGAAACACACACACACACAGAAAAACACACACACACAGAAACACACACGCACACACACACACAGAAACACACACACACACAGAAACACACACATACAGAAACACAAACACACATACAGAAACACACACACACAGAAACACACACATACAGAAACACACACATACACAGAAACAGACACAAACACAGAAACACACACACAGAAACACATACACATACACACACACAGAACCACACACACACACAGAAACACACACATACAGAAACACACACACACACAGAAACACACACACACAGAAACACACAAAAACACACAGAAACACACACACACACAGAAACACATACATACAGAAACACACACACACACACACAGAAACAAATACACACATACAGAAACACAAACACACACACAGAAACACACACAGAAACATACACACATAAAGAAACACACACACACAGAGAAACACACACACATACACACACACACACAGAAACACACACACACACAGAAACACACACATAAAGAAACACACACACACAGAAACACACACACACATACAGAAACACACACACACACACACAGAAACACACAGAAACACACACACACAGACACACATACATACAGAAACACACACACACACACAGAAACACACAAATACACACAGAAACACACACACATAAAGAAACACACACACACAGAAACACACACACAAACACACACGTACAGAAACACACACACACACAGAAACACACACATACAGAAACACACACACACACAGAAAGACACACACACATACTGAAACACACAGACAGAAACACACACACGCGCATGCTTAAAACACACACATACTGAAACGCACACACAGAAGCACACACGCACACACATGCTTAACACACACACACACACAGAAACACACATACACATCTAGAAACACACACACACATACAGAAACACACACACACATACAGGAACACACACACACACACAGAAACACACACACACACAGAAACACACACACATACAGAAACACACACACACAGAAACACACACACACATACAGAAACACACATACACACACACATACAGAAACACACACACATACAGAAACACACACACACAGAGAAACACACACACATACACACACGTACAGAAACACACACACACACAGAAACACACACATACAGAAACACACACACACACAGAAAGACACACACACATACTGAAACACACAGACAGAAACACACACACGCGCATGCTTAAAACACACACATACTGAAACGCACACACAGAAGCACACACGCACACACATGCTTAACACACACACACACACAGAAACACACATACACATCTAGAAACACACACACACATACAGAAACACACACACACATACAGGAACACACACACACACACAGAAACACACACACACACAGAAACACACACACATACAGAAACACACACACACAGAAACAAATACACACATACAGAAACACACACACACACACAGAAACACACACAGAAACATACACACATAAAGAAACACACACACACAGAGAAACACACACACATACACACACACACACAGAAACACACACACACACAGAAACACACACATAAAGAAACACACACACACAGAAACACACACACACATACAGAAACACACACACACACACACAGAAACACACAGAAACACACACACACAGACACACATACATACAGAAACACACACACACACACAGAAACACACAAATACACACAGAAACACACACACATAAAGAAACACACACACACAGAAACACACACACAAACACACACGTACAGAAACACACACACACACAGAAACACACACATACAGAAACACACACACACACAGAAAGACACACACACATACTGAAACACACAGACAGAAACACACACACGCGCATGCTTAAAACACACACATACTGAAACGCACACACAGAAGCACACACGCACACACATGCTTAACACACACACACACACAGAAACACACATACACATCTAGAAACACACACACACATACAGAAACACACACACACATACAGGAACACACACACACACACAGAAACACACACACACACAGAAACACACACACATACAGAAACACACACACACAGAAACACACACACACATACAGAAACACACATACACACACACATACAGAAACACACACACATACAGAAACACACACACACAGAGAAACACACACACATACACACACGTACAGAAACACACACACACACAGAAACACACACATACAGAAACACACACACACACAGAAAGACACACACACATACTGAAACACACAGACAGAAACACACACACGCGCATGCTTAAAACACACACATACTGAAACGCACACACAGAAGCACACACGCACACACATGCTTAACACACACACACACACAGAAACACACATACACATCTAGAAACACACACACACATACAGAAACACACACACACATACAGGAACACACACACACACACAGAAACACACACACACACAGAAACACACACACATACAGAAACACACACACACAGAAACAAATACACACATACAGAAACACACACACACACAGAAACACACACAGAAACATACACACATAAAGAAACACACACACACAGAGAAACACACACACATACACACACACACACAGAAACACACACACACACAGAAACACACACATAAAGAAACACACACACACAGAAACACACACACACATACAGAAACACACACACACACACACAGAAACACACAGAAACACACACACACAGACACACATACATACAGAAACACACACACACACACAGAAACACACAAATACACACAGAAACACACACACATAAAGAAACACACACACACAGAAACACACACACAAACACACACGTACAGAAACACACACACACACAGAAACACACACATACAGAAACACACACACACACAGAAAGACACACACACATACTGAAACACACAGACAGAAACACACACACGCGCATGCTTAAAACACACACATACTGAAACGCACACACAGAAGCACACACGCACACACATGCTTAACACACACACACACACAGAAACACACATACACATCTAGAAACACACACACACATACAGAAACACACACACACATACAGGAACACACACACACACAGAAACACACACACACACAGAAACACACACACATACAGAAACACACACACACAGAAACACACACACACATACAGAAACACACACACACACACACATACAGAAACACACACACATACAGAAACACACACACACAGAAACACACACACACATACAGAAACACACACACATACAGAATCACACACACACACACACACATAAACACATACACATACAGAAACACACACACACACACATAGAGAACACACACACACACAGAAACACACACACACATACAGAAACACAAACACACACACAGAAACACACACACATACAGAAACACACACACACATACAGAACACACACACACATACAGAACCACACACACACATACAGAACCCACACACACAGAAACACACACACAAACACATACAGAAACACACACACACACACATACAGAAACGCACACACACACATACAGAAACACACACACACATACAGAAACACACACACACACACACAGAAACACACACACACAGAGAAACACACACACACAGAGAAACACACAAACACATACAGAAAAACACACACAGAGAAACACACACATACACACAGAAACACACACACACACACAGAGAAACACACACACACACAGAAAAACACACACACACAGAAACACACACGCACACACACACACAGAAACACACACACACACAGAAACACACACATACAGAAACACAAACACACATACAGAAACACACACACACAGAAACACACACATACAGAAACACACACATACACAGAAACAGACACAAACACAGAAACACACACACAGAAACACATACACATACACACACACAGAACCACACACACACACAGAAACACACACATACAGAAACACACACACACACAGAAACACACACACACAGAAACACACAAAAACACACAGAAACACACACACACACAGAAACACATACATACAGAAACACACACACACACACACAGAAACAAATACACACATACAGAAACACACACACACACACAGAAACACACACAGAAACATACACACATAAAGAAACACACACACACAGAGAAACACACACACATACACACACACACACAGAAACACACACACACACAGAAACACACACATAAAGAAACACACACACACAGAAACACACACACACATACAGAAACACACACACACACACACAGAAACACACAGAAACACACACACACAGACACACATACATACAGAAACACACACACACACACAGAAACACACAAATACACACAGAAACACACACACATAAAGAAACACACACACACAGAAACACACACACAAACACACACGTACAGAAACACACACACACACAGAAACACACACATACAGAAACACACACACACACAGAAAGACACACACACATACTGAAACACACAGACAGAAACACACACACGCGCATGCTTAAAACACACACATACTGAAACGCACACACAGAAGCACACACGCACACACATGCTTAACACACACACACACACAGAAACACACATACACATCTAGAAACACACACACACATACAGAAACACACACACACATACAGGAACACACACACACACACAGAAACACACACACACACAGAAACACACACACATACAGAAACACACACACACAGAAACAAATACACACATACAGAAACACACACACACACACAGAAACACACACAGAAACATACACACATAAAGAAACACACACACACAGAGAAACACACACACATACACACACGTACAGAAACACACACACACACAGAAACACACACACACAGAAACACACACACACACAGAAAGACACACACACATACTGAAACACACAGACAGAAACACACACACGCGCATGCTTAAAACACACACATACTGAAACGCACACACAGAAGCACACACGCACACACATGCTTAACACACACACACAGAATCACACACACACACACACATAAACACATACACATACAGAAACACACACACACACACATAGAGAACACACACACACACAGAAACACACACACACATACAGAAACACAAACACACACACAGAAACACACACACATACAGAAACACACACACACATACAGAACACACACACACATACAGAACCACACACACACATACAGAACACACACACAGAAACACACACACAAACACATGCAGAAACACACACACACACACATACAGAAACGCACACACACACATACAGAAACACACACACACACAGAAACACATACATACAGAAACACACACACACACACAGAAACACACACACATACACACACACACAAATAACACACACACACACAGAAACACACACATACAAAAACACACACACACAAAGAAACACACACACACAGAAACACACGCACACAGAAACACAAACACACATACAGAAACACACACACACACAGAAACACACACACATACAGAAACACACACACACATACAGAACACACACACACATACAGAACCACACACACACATACAGAACACACACACACAGAAACACACACACAAACACATACAGAAACACACACACACACACACAGAAACGCACAAAAACACACAGAAACACACACACACACAGAAACACATACATACAGAAACACACACACACACACACAGAAACACACACACATACACACACACACAAATAACACACACACACACAGAAACACACACATACAAAAACACACACACACAAATAAACACACACACACAGAAACACACGCACACAGAAACACAAACACACATACAGAAACACACACACACACAGAAACACACACACAGAAACACACACACACACAGAAACACACACACATACAGAAAAACACACACACAGAAACACACACACATACAGAAACACACACACACACACAGAAACACACACACACATACAGAAACACACACATGCACAGAAACACATACACACACACAGAAACACACACACACAGAAACACACACACACAGACACAGAAACACACACACACATACAGAACACACACACACAGAAACACACACACACATACAGAAACACACACACACACAGAAACAGACACACACAGAAACACACACACACACACACACAGAAAGACACACACACATACTGAAACACACACACAGAAACACACACACACACAGAAAGACACACACACATACTGAAACACACACACAGAAACACACACACACGCATGCTTAACACACACACACACAGAAATACACATACACATCTAGAAACACACACACACATACAGAAACACACACACACATACATAAACACACACACACACACAGTAACACACACAGACACAGAAACACACACACATACAGAAACACACACACACAGAAAAACACACACACACACAGAAACACACACACACACACACAGAAACACACACACATACAGAAACACACACACACATACATAAACACACACACACACAGAAACACACACACACACAGAAACACACACACATACAGAAACACACACACAGAAACACACACACACAGAAACACATACACACATACAGAAACACACACACACACACACAGAAACACACACAGAAACATACACACGTAAAGAAACACACACACACACACAGAAACACACACACATACACACACACACAGAAACACACACACACACAGAAACACACACATAAATAAACACACACACACAGAAACACACACACACATACAGAAACACACACACACACACAGCAACACACAGAAACACACACACACAGACACACATACATACAGAAACACACACACACACAAAAACACACAAATACACACAGAAACACACACACATAAAGAAACACACACACACAGAAACACACACACAAACACACACATACAGAAACACACACACACACAGAAACACACACATACAGAAACACACACACACAGAGAAACACACACACACAGAAACACACGCACACAGAAACACACATATATACAGAAACACACACACACACAGAAACACACACACACAGAAACAAACACACACACACAGAAACACACACACATACAGAAAGACACACACATAGAGAAACAGGCACACACATACAGAAACACACACACATACAGAAACACAAACACACACAGAGAGACACATACACATACAGAAACACACACACACACATAGAGAACACGCACACACACACACAGAAACACACACACATACAGAAACACAAACACACACACAGAAACAAACACACATACAGAAACACACACACACATACCGAACACACACACACATACAGAACCACACACACACATACAGAACACACACATACAGAAACACACACACAAACACATACAGAAACACACACACACACATACAGAAACGCACACACACACATACAGAAACACACACACATACAGGAACACACACACACACACACACAGAAACACACACACACAGAGAAACACACACACACAGAGAAACACACAAACACATACAGAAAAACACACACACAGAGAAACACACACATACACACAGAAACACACACACACACACAGAGAAACACACACACACACAGAAAAACACACACACACAGAAACACACACGCACACACACACACAGAAACACACACACACACAGAAACACACACATACAGAAACACAAACACACATACAGAAACACACACACACAGAAACACACACACACAGAAACACACACATACACAGAAACACATACGTACAGAAACACACACACACACACAGAAACACACAAACACACACAGAAACACACACACATAAAGAAACAGACACAAACACAGAAACACACACACAGAAACACACACACACATAAAGAAACACACACACACACAGAAACACACACACATACACACACACAGAAACACACACACACACAGAAACACACACATACAGAAACACACACACACACAGAAACACAGACACACATACAGAAACACACACACAAAGAAACACACAAAAACACACAGAAACACACACACACACAGAAACACATACATACAGAAACACACACACACACAGAAACACACACACATACACACACACAAATAACACACACACACACAGAAACACACATATACAAAAACACACACACACAAAGAAACACACACACACAGAAACACACGCACACAGAAACACAAACACACATACAGAAACACACACACACACAGAAACACACACACAGAAACACACACACACAGAAACACACACACATACAGAAAAACACACACACACACAGAAACACACACACATACAGAAACACACACACACACACAGAAATACACACACACATACAGAAACACACACATGCACAGAAACACATACACACACACAGAAACACACACACACACAGAAACACACACACACAGACACAGAAACACACACACATACAGAAACACACACACACAGAAACACACACACACACATACAGAAACACACACACACACAGAAACAGACACACACAGAAACACACACACACACACACAGAAAGACACACACACATACTGAAACACACACACAGAAACACACACACACACAGAAAGACACACACACATACTGAAACACACACACAGAAACACACACACACACGCATGCTTAACACACACACACACAGAAACACACATACACATCTAGAAACACACACACACATACAGAAACACACACACACGTACATAAACACACACACACAGAAACACACACACACACAGAAACACACACACATACAGAAACACACACACACAGAAACACACACACACACACAGAAACACACACACACACACACACAGAAACACACACACACATACAGAAACACACACACACATACATAAACACACACACACACAGAAACACACACACACAGAAACAGACACACACACAGAAACACACACATAAAGAAACACACACACAGAAACACACACACACATACAGAAACACACACACACACACACAGAAACACACAGAAACACACACACACAGACACACATACATACAGAAACACACACACACACACAGAAACACACAAATACACACAGAAACACACACACATAAAGAAACACACACACACAGAAACACACACACAAACACACACGTACAGAAACACACACACACACAGAAACACACACATACAGAAACACACTCACACACACAGAAACACACACACACACACAGAAACACACATACACATCTAGAAACACACACACACATACAGAAACACACACACACATACAGGAACACACACACATACACAGAAACACACACACACACAGAAACACACACACATACAGAAACACACACACAGAAACACACACACACATACAGAAACACACACACACACACACACATACAGAAACACACACACATACAGAAACACACACACACAGAAACACACACACACATACAGAAACACACACACATACAGAATCACACACACACACACATAAACACATACACATACAGAAACACACACACACACATAGAGAACACACACACACACAGAAACACACACACACATACAGAAACACAAACACACACACAGAAACACACACACATACAGAAACACACACACATATACAGAACACACACACACATACAGAACCACACACACACATACAGAACACACACACACAGAAACACACACACAAACACATACAGAAACACACACACACACACATACAGAAACGCACACACACACATACAGAAACACACACACACATACAGAAACACACACACACACAGAAACACACACACACAGAGAAACACACACACACAGAGAAACACACAAACACATACAGAAAAACACACACACAGAGAAACACACACATACACACAGAAACACACACACACACACAGAGAAACACACACACACACAGAAAAACACACACACACAGAAACACACACGCACACACACATACAGAAACACAAACACACATACAGAAACACACACACACAGAAACACACACATACAGAAACACACACATACACAGA
Source organism: Pristiophorus japonicus (assembly GCF_044704955.1). Lineage (NCBI taxonomy): Eukaryota > Metazoa > Chordata > Chondrichthyes > Pristiophoridae > Pristiophorus > Pristiophorus japonicus. Next base: position 388,457 of record NW_027254919.1, read on the forward strand.
AACAGACACAAACACAGAAACACACACACAGAAACACATACACATACACACACACAGAAACACACACACACACAGAAACACACACATACAGAAACACACACACACACAGAAACACACACACACAGAAACACACAAAAACACACAGAAACACACACACACACAGAAACACATACATACAGAAACACACACACACACACACAGAAACACACACACATACACACACACACAAATAACACACACACACACAGAAACACACACACACAAAAACACACACACACAAAGAAACACACACACACAGAAACACACGCACACAGAAACACAAACACACATACAGAAACACACACACACACAGAAACACACACACAGAAACACACACACACACAGAAACACACACACATACAGAAAAACACACACACAGAAACACACACACATACAGAAACACACACACACACACAGAAACACACACACACATACAGAAACACACACATGCACAGAAACACATACACACACACAGAAACACACACACACAGAAACACACACACACAGACACAGAAACACACACACACATACAGAACACACACACACACAGAAACAGACACACACAGAAACACACACACACACACACACAGAAAGACACACACACATACTGAAACACACACACAGAAACACACACACACACAGAAAGACACACACACATACTGAAACACACACACAGAAACACACACACACGCATGCTTAACACACACACACACAGAAACACACATACACATCTAGAAACACACACACACATACAGAAACACACACACACATACATAAACACACACACACACACACAGTAACACACACACACAGAAACACACACACATACAGAAACACACACACACAGAAAAACACACACACACACAGAAACACACACACACACACACAGAAACACACACACACATACAGAAACACACACAAATACATAAACACACACACACAGAAACACACACACACACAGAAACACACACACATACAGAAACACACACACACAGAAACACACACACACAGAAACACATACACACATACAGAAACACACACACACACACACAGAAACACACACAGAAACATACACACGTAAAGAAACACACACACACACACACACAGAAACACACACACATACACACACACACAGAAACACACACACACACAGAAACACACACATAAATAAACACACACACACAGAAACACACACACACATACAGAAACACACACACACACACAGAAACACACAGAAACACACACACACAGACACACATACATACAGAAACACACACACACACAAAAACACACAAATACACACAGAAACACACACACATAAAGAAACACACACACACAGAAACACACACACAAACACACAGACAGAAACACGCACACACATACAGAAACACACACATACAGAAACACACACACACAGAGAAACACACACACACAGAAACACACGCACACAGAAACACACATACATACAGAAACACACACACACACAGAAACACACACACACAGAGAAACACACACACACACACAGAAACACACACATAAAGAAACACACACACACACAGAAACACACATACACATCTAGAAACACACACACACATACAGAAACACACACACACATACAGGAACACACACACACACACAGACAGAAACACACACACACAGAAACACACACACATACAGAAACACACACACACAGAAACACACACACACACACAGAAAGACACACATACAGAAACACACACACACATACACACATACAGAAACACACACACATGCAGAAACACACACACACAGAAACACACACACACATACAGAAACACACACATGCATACAGAATCACACACACACACACATAAACGCACACACACACAGAAACACACACACACACAGAAACACACACACACATACAGAAACACAAACACACACACAGAAACACATACACATACATAAACACACACACACACACATACAGAACACACAGACACACACAGAAACACACACACACATACAGAAACACATACACACATACAGAAACACACACACATGCAGAAACACACACACACACAGAAACACACACACGCATACAGAACCACACACACACATACAGAACACACACACACACAGAAACACTCACACAAACACATACAGAAACACACACACACACATACAGAAACACACACACACATACAGAAACACAAACACACATACAGAAACACACACACACAGAAACACACACACACAGAGTAACACACAAACACACAGAGAAACACACACACACATACAGAAACACACATACAGAGAAACACACACATAGACACAGAAACACAGAAACACACACACACACAGAAACACACACACATACAGAAACACACACACACAGAGTAACACACAAACACACAGAGAAACACACACACACATACAGAAACACACACACAGAGAAACACACACATACACACAGAAACACAGAAACACACACACACACAGAATCGCACACATACAGAAACACACACACACACAGAAACACACACACACAGAAACACACGCACACAGAAACACACACACATACAGAAACACACACACACAGAAACACACACACACACAGAAACACACACACACACAGAAACACACACACATACAGAAAGGCACACACATAGAGAAACACACACACACATACAGAAACACAGACACACAGAAAGACACACACACACACAGAAAGACACACACACATATTGAAACACAGACAAATAAACACACACACACACACACATGCTTAACACACACACAAACAGAAACACACATACACATCTAGAAACACACACACACATACAGAAACACACACACACACATACAGGAACACACACACACACACACAGACAGAAACACACACACACAGAAACACACACACATACAGAAACACACACACACAGAAACACACACACACACACAGAAAGACACACATACAGAAACACACACACACACATACACACATACAGAAACACACACACATGCAGAAACACACACACACACAGAAACACACACACACATACAGAAACACACACATACATACAGAATCACACACACACACACATAAACGCACACACACACAGAAACACACACACACACACAGAAACACACACACACATACAGAAACACAAACACACACACAGAAACACATACACATACATAAACACACACACACACATACAGAACACACACACACACACAGAAACACACACACACATACAGAAACACAAACACACACACAGAAACACACACACATACAGAAACACACACGCACATACAGAACACACACACATACAGAACCACACACACACATACAGAACACACACACACACAGAAACACTCACACAAACACATACAGAAACACACACACACACACACATACAGAAACACACACACACATACAGAAACACAAACACACATACAGAAACACACACACACAGAAACACACACACACAGAGTAACACACAAACACACAGAGAAACACACACACACATACAGAAACACACACACAGAGAAACACACACATACAGACAGAAACACAGAAACACACACACACAGAAACACACACACATACAGAAACACACACACACACAGAAACACACACACACATACAGAAACACACACACACACACAGAAACACATACACACACACAGAAACACACACACAGCAACATACACACGCACACACAGAAACACACACACACATACAGAAACACACACACACAGAAACACACACACACATACAGAAACACACACACACAGAAACAGACACACACATAGAAAAACACACACACACATACAGAAACACACACACACAGAAACACACACACACACAAATAAACACACACACACACACATGCTTAACACACACACACACAGAAACACACATACACATCTAGAAACACACACACACATACAGAAACACACACACATACAGGAACACACACACACACAGAAAGAAACACACACACACAGAAACACACACACATACAGAAACACACACACACAGAAACACACACACACACACACAGAAAGACACACATACAGAAACACACACACACACACATACACACATACAGAAACACACACACATGCAGAAACACACACACACACAGAAACACACACACACATACAGAAACACACACATACATACAGAATCACACACACACACACATAAACGCACACACACACAGAAACACACACACACAGAAACACACACACACATACAGAAACACAAACACACACACAGAAATACATACACATACATAAACACACACACACACACATACAGAACACACACACACACACAAAAACACACACACACATACAGAAACACAAACACACACACAGAAACACACACACATACAGAAACACACACACATACAGAACACACACACATACAGAACCACACACACACATACAGAACACACACACACACAGAAACACTCACACAAACACATACAGAAACACACACACACACACACATACAGAAACACACACACACATACAGAAACACAAACACACATACAGAAACACACACACACAGAAACACACACACACCGAGTAACACACAAACACACAGAGAAACTCACACACACATACAGAAACACACACACAGAGAAACACACACATACACACAGAAACACAGAAACACACACACACACAGAAACACACACTCATACAGAAACACACACACACACAGAAACACACACACACAGACAGAAACACACACACACACAGAAACACATACACACACACAGAAACACACACACAGCAACACACACACGCACACACAGAAACACACACACACATACAGAAACACACACACACAGAAACACACACACACATACAGAAACACACACACACACAGAAACAGACACACACATAGAGAAACACACACACACATACAGAAACACACACACACAGAAACACACACACACAGAAAGACACACACACATACTGAAACACACACACAAAAACACACAGACACACACATGCTTAACACACACACACAAACAGAAACACACATACACATCTAGAAACACACACACACATACAGAAACACACACACACATCCAGGGACAGACACACACACACACACAGAAACACACACACACACACAGAAACACACACACATACAGAAACACACACACACACACCGAAACACACACACACACATAAACACACACACACAGAAACACACACACATACAGAAACACACACGCACATACAGAACACACACACATACAGAACCACACACACACATACAGAACACACACACACACAGAAACACTCACACAAACACATACAGAAACACACACACACACACACATACAGAAACACACACACACATACAGAAACACAAACACACATACAGAAACACACACACACAGAAACACACACACACAGAGTAACACACAAACACACAGAGAAACACACACACACATACAGAAACACACACACAGAGAAACACACACATACAGACAGAAACACAGAAACACACACACACAGAAACACACACACATACAGAAACACACACACACACAGAAACACACACACACATACAGAAACACACACACACACACAGAAACACATACACACACACAGAAACACACACACAGCAACATACACACGCACACACAGAAACACACACACACATACAGAAACACACACACACAGAAACACACACACACATACAGAAACACACACACACAGAAACAGACACACACATACAGAAACACACACATACATACAGAAACACACACACACAGAAACACACACACACACAAATAAACACACACACACACACATGCTTAACACACACACACACAGAAACACACATACACATCTAGAAACACACACACACATACAGAAACACACACACATACAGGAACACACACACACACACACAGAAAGAAACACACACACACAGAAACACACACACATACAGAAACACACACACACAGAAACACACACACACACACACAGAAAGACACACATACAGAAACACACACACACACACATACACACATACAGAAACACACACACATGCAGAAACACACACACACACAGAAACACACACACACATACAGAAACACACACATACATACAGAATCACACACACACACACATAAACGCACACACACACAGAAACACACACACACAGAAACACACACACACATACAGAAACACAAACACACACACAGAAATACATACACATACATAAACACACACACACACACATACAGAACACACACACACACACAAAAACACACACACACATACAGAAACACAAACACACACACAGAAACACACACACATACAGAAACACACACACATACAGAACACACACACATACAGAACCACACACACACATACAGAACACACACACACACAGAAACACTCACACAAACACATACAGAAACACACACACACACACACATACAGAAACACACACACACATACAGAAACACAAACACACATACAGAAACACACACACACAGAAACACACACACACCGAGTAACACACAAACACACAGAGAAACTCACACACACATACAGAAACACACACACAGAGAAACACACACATACACACAGAAACACAGAAACACACACACACACAGAAACACACACTCATACAGAAACACACACACACACAGAAACACACACACACAGACAGAAACACACACACACACAGAAACACATACACACACACAGAAACACACACACAGCAACACACACACGCACACACAGAAACACACACACACATACAGAAACACACACACACAGAAACACACACACACATACAGAAACACACACACACACAGAAACAGACACACACATAGAGAAACACACACACACATACAGAAACACACACACACAGAAACACACACACACAGAAAGACACACACACATACTGAAACACACACACAAAAACACACAGACACACACATGCTTAACACACACACACAAACAGAAACACACATACACATCTAGAAACACACACACACATACAGAAACACACACACACATACAGGGACAGACACACACACACACACAGAAACACACACACACACACAGAAACACACACACATACAGAAACACACACACACACACCGAAACACACACACACACATAAACACACACATACAGAAACACACACACACACACACACATACAGAAACACACACACATACAGAAACACACACACACAGAAACACACACACACATACAGAAACACACACATACATACAGAATCACACACACACACACATAAACACACACACACACAGAAACACACACACACACACAGAAGCACACATACACATACAGAAACACAAACACACACACAGAAACACATACACATACAGAAACACACACACACACATAGAGAACACACACACACACACACAGAAACACACACACACATACAGAAACACAAACACACACACAGAAACACACACACATACAGAAACACACACACACATACAGAACACACACACATACAGAACCACACACACACATACAGAACACACACACATATAGAAACACACACACAAACACATACAGAAACACACACACAAACATACAGAAACACACACATACATACAGAAACACACACACACATACAGAAACACACACACACAGAAACACACACACACACAGAAACACACACACACACAGAGAAACACGCACACACATACAGAAACAAACACACACAGAGAAACACAAACACACACACAGAAACACACACACACATACAGAAACACACACACACACAGAAACAGACACACACATAGAGCAACACACACATACAGAAATACACACACACTGAAACACACACACACACAGAAAGACACACACACATACTGAAACACACACACAGAGAAACACACAGATACAGACAGAAACACAGAACACACACACACAGAAACACACACACATACAGAAACACACACACACACAGAAACACACACACACATACAGAAACACACACACACACACAGAAACACATACACACACACAGAAACACACACACAGCAACATACACACGCACACACAGAAACACACACACACATACAGAAACACACACACACAGAAACACTCACACAAACACATACAGAAACACACACACACACACACATACAGAAACACACACACACATACAGAAACACAAACACACATACAGAAACACACACACACAGAAACACACACACACAGAGTAACACACAAACACACAGAGAAACACACACACACATACAGAAACACACACACAGAGAAACACACACATACAGACAGAAACACAGAAACACACACACACAGAAACACACACACATACAGAAACACACACACACACAGAAACACACACACACATACAGAAACACACACACACACACAGAAACACATACACACACACAGAAACACACACACAGCAACATACACACGCACACACAGAAACACACACACACATACAGAAACACACACACACAGAAACACACACACACATACAGAAACACACACACACAGAAACAGACACACACATAGAAAAACACACACACACATACAGAAACACACACACACAGAAACACACACACACACAAATAAACACACACACACACAGAAACACACATACACATCTAGAAACACACACACACATACAGAAACACACACACATACAGGAACACACACACACACACAGAAAGAAACACACACACACAGAAACACACACACATACAGAAACACACACACACAGAAACACACACACACACACACAGAAAGACACACATACAGAAACACACACACACACACATACACACATACAGAAACACACACACATGCAGAAACACACACACACACAGAAACACACACACACATACAGAAACACACACATACATACAGAATCACACACACACACACACATAAACGCACACACACACAGAAACACACACACACAGAAACACACACACACATACAGAAACACAAACACACACACAGAAATACATACACATACATAAACACACACACACACACATACAGAACACACACACACACACAAAAACACACACACACATACAGAAACACAAACACACACACAGAAACACACACACATACAGAAACACACACACATACAGAACACACACACATACAGAACCACACACACACATACAGAACACACACACACACAGAAACACTCACACAAACACATACAGAAACACACACACACACACACATACAGAAACACACACACACATACAGAAACACAAACACACATACAGAAACACACACACACAGAAACACACACACACCGAGTAACACACAAACACACAGAGAAACTCACACACACATACAGAAACACACACACAGAGAAACACACACATACACACAGAAACACAGAAACACACACACACACAGAAACACACACACACAGACAGAAACACACACACACACAGAAACACATACACACACACAGAAACACACACACAGCAACACACACACGCACACACAGAAACACACACACACATACAGAAACACACACACACAGAAACACACACACACATACAGAAACACACACACACACAGAAACAGACACACACATAGAGAAACACACACACACATACAGAAACACACACACACAGAAACACACACACACAGAAAGACACACACACATACTGAAACACACACACAAAAACACACAGACACACACATGCTTAACACACACACACAAACAGAAACACACATACACATCTAGAAACACACACACACATACAGAAACACACACACACATACAGGGACAGACACACACACACACACAGAAACACACACACACACACAGAAACACACACACATACAGAAACACACACACACACACCGAAACACACACACACACATAAACACACACATACAGAAACACACACACACACACACACACATACAGAAACACACACACATACAGAAACACACACACACAGAAACACACACACACATACAGAAACACACACATACATACAGAATCACACACACACACACATAAACACACACACACACAGAAACACACACACACACACAGAAGCACACATACACATACAGAAACACAAACACACACACAGAAACACATACACATACAGAAACACACACACACACATAGAGAACACACACACACACACAGAAACACACACACACATACAGAAACACAAACACACACACAGAAACACACACACATACAGAAACACACACACACATACAGAACACACACACATATAGAAACACACACACAAACACATACAGAAACACACACACAAACATACAGAAACACACACATACATACAGAAACACACACACACATACAGAAACACACACACACAGAAACACACACACACACAGAAACACACACACACACAGAGAAACACGCACACACATACAGAAACAAACACACACAGAGAAACACAAACACACACACAGAAACACACACACACATACAGAAACACACACACACACAGAAACAGACACACACATAGAGCAACACACACATACAGAAATACACACACACTGAAACACACACACACACAGAAAGACACACACACATACTGAAACACACACACAGAAACACACACACACATGCTTAACACACACACACACACACGTGAAACACACATACACATCTAGAAACACACACACACATACAGAAACACACACACACATACAGGAACACACAGACACACACACAGAAACACACAAACACACAGAAACACACACACATACAGAAACACACACACACGCACACAGAAACACACACACACACATACAGAAACACACACACATACAGAAACACACACACACACAGAAACACACACACACACAGAAACACACGCACACAGAAACACACACACACATACAGAAACACACACACACACACAGAAGCACACACACACACAGAAACACACACACACACAGAAACACACACACACACAGAAACACACACACACATACAGAAACACACACAGAAACACACACACACATACAGAAACACACACACACACAGAAACAGACACACACATAGAGAAACACACACACACATACAGAAATACACATACACAGAAGCACACACACACACACAGAAAGACACACACACATACTGAATCACACACACAGAAACACGCACGCTCACACATGCTTAACACACACACACACAGAAACACACATACACATCTAGAAACAAGCACACACATACAGAAACACACACACACATACAGGAACACACACACACACACACAGAAACACACACACACACAGAAACACACACACATACAGAAACACACACACACAGAAAAACACACACACACAGAAACACACACATACATACAGAATCACACACACACACACATAAACACACACACACACAGACGCACACACACACACACACAGAAGCACACACACACATAGAGAAACACAAACACACACAGAGAAACACATACATATACAGAAACACACACACACACATAGAGAACACACACACAGAAACACACACACACATACAGAAACACAAACACACACACAAAAACACACACACATACAGAAACACACACACACATACAGAAAACACACACATACAGAACCACACACACACATACAGAACACGCACATACAGAAACACACACACAAACACATACAGAAACACACACACACACATACAGAAACACACACACACATACAGAAACACACACACACATACAGAAACACACACACACAGGAACACACACACACAGAGAAACACACACACACACACAGAAACACGCACACACATACAGAAACACACACACACAGAGAAACACAAACACACACACAGAAACACACACACACATACAGAAACACACACACACAGAAACAGACACACACATAGAGAAACACACACATACAGAAATACACACACACTGAAGCACACACACACACAGAAAGACACACACACATACTGAAACACACACACAGAAACACACACACACATGCTTAACACACACACACATACACGTGAAACACACATACACATCTAGAAACACACACACACATACAGAAACACACACACACATACAGGAACACACATACACACACACAGAAACACACAAACATACAGAAACACACACACATACAGAAACACACACACACGCACGCAGAAACACACACACACATACAGAAACACACACACATACAGAAACACACACACACACAGAAACGCACACACACACAGAAACACACGCACACAGAAACACACACACACATACAGAAACACACACACACACAGAAGCACACACACACACAGAAACACACACACACACAGAAACACACACACACACAGAAACACACACACACATACAGAAACACACACAGAAACACACACACACATACAGAAACACACACACACACAGAAACAGACACACACATAGAGAAACACACACACACATACAGAAATACACATACACAGAAGCACACACACACAGAAAGACACACACACATACTGAAACACACACACAGAAAAACGCACGCACACACATGCTTAACACACACACACACAGAAACACACATACACATCTAGAAACAAGCACACACATACAGAAACACACACACACATACAGGAACACACACACACACACAGAAACACACACACATACAGAAACACACACACATACAGAAACACACACACACACAGAAACACACACACACACACACACACACACACAGAAACACACACACACATACAGAAACACACACACACACACAGAAACACACACACACACATACAGAAACACACACACATACAGAAACACACACACACACAGAAACACACATACACACAAACTGAAACACATACACACACACACAGAAACACGGAAACACACACACACACAGAAACACACACACACACACAGAAACACACACACACACATACAGAAACACACACACACACATAAACACACACACACACACACACAGAGAAACACACACACACATACAGAAACACATACACACAGAAACACACACACACACTCATACAGAAACACACACACACCTACAGAAACACACACACAGAAACACACGCACACAGAAACACACACACACATACAGAAACACACACACACAGAAACACACACACACATACAGAAACACACACACACACAGAAACAGTCACACACATAAAGAAACACACACATACAGAAATACACACACACAGAAACACACACACACACACACACACAGAAAGACACACACACATACTGAAACACACACACAGAGACACACACGCACACATATGCTTAACACACACACACACACAGAAACACACATACACATCTAGAAACACACAGACACATACAGAAACACACACACAAATACAGGAACACACACACACACACAGAAACACACATACACACAGAAACACACACACATACAGAAACACACACACACACACACAGAAACACACACACAGACACACACACAGAAACACACACACACATACAGAAACACACACACACACACAGAAACACACACACACACACATACAGAAACACACACACACACATACAGAAACACACACACATACAGAAACACACACACACAGAAACACACACACACATACAGAAACACACAGACATACAGAATCACACACACACACACATAAACACACACACATACAGAACCACACACACACATACAGAACACACACACACACAGAAAGACACACACAAACACATACAGAAACACACACACACACATACAGAAACACACACACACATACAGAAACACACACACACATACAGAAACACAAACACATACACAGAAACACACACACATACAGAAACACACACACACACATACAGAACACACACACACACATACAGAACCACACACACACATACAGAACACACACACACACAGAAAGACACACACAAACAAATACAGAAACACACACACACACATACAGAAACACACACACACACATACAGAAACACGCACACACATACAGAAACACACACACACACACAGAAACACACACACACAGAGAAACACACACACATACAGAAACACACACACACAGAGAAACACACACATACACACAGAAACACACACACACACACAGAAACACACACACACACAGAAACACACACACACACACACAGAAACACACACGCACACAAACACACACACACACAAAAACACACACACACATACAGAAACACACACACACACAGCAACACACACACATATGCAGAAACACACACACACACAGAAACACACACACACATACAGAAACACACACACACACACACAGAAACACACACATACACACATACAGAAACACACACACATACAGAAACACACACACACAGAAACACAGACACACATACAGAAACACTCAGACATACAGAAACACACACACTGAAACACACACCAACACACATACTTAACACACACACACAGAAACACACATACACATACAGAAACACACACACACATATAGAAACACACAGACACATACAGAAACACACACACACACACAGAAACACACACGCACACAAACTGATACACACACACACACACACACAGAAACACGGAAAAACACACACACACAGAAACACACACACACACACAGAAACACACACACATACAGAAACACACACACACACACAGAGAAACACACACGCACACAAACACACACACACTCAGAAACACACACACACATACAGAAACACACACACACACAGAAACACACACACATATACAGAAACACACACACACACAGAAACACACACACACATACAGAACCACACACACACACACACACAGAAACACATACATACACACATACAGAAACACACACACATACAGAAACACACACACACAGAAACACAGACACACATACAGAAACACTCAGACATACAGAAACACACACACAGAAAAACACACCAACACACATACTTAACACATACACACAGAAACACACATACACATACAGAAACACACACACACATATAGAAACACACAGACGCATACAGAAACACACACACACACAGAAACACACACACACACAACCTGAAACACACACACACACACAGAAACACGGAAAAACACACACACACAGAAACACACACACACACACAGAAACACACACACACACAGAAACACACACACACATACAGAAACACACACACACACACATAAACACACACACACACACAGAAACACACACACACATACAGAAACACATACACACAGAAACACACACACACACACATACAGAAACACACACACACATAGAGAAACACACACACAGAAGCACACGCACACAGAAACACACACACAAATACAGAAACACACACACACAGAAACACACACACACATACAGAAACACACACACACACAGAAACACACACACACACAGAAACACACACACACATACAGAAACACACATATACAGAAATACACACACACAGAAACACACACACACACATACAGAAACACACACACACATAGAGGAACACACACACACACACACAGAAACATACACACACACAGAAACACACACACATACAGAAACACACACACACACAGAAACACACACACACAGAAACACACGCACACAGAAACACACACACACATACAGAAACACACACACACACAGAAACACACACACACACAGAAACACACAGACACACAGAAACACACACACATACAGAAACACACACACACATACAGAAACACACACAGAAACACACACACACATACAGAAACACACACACACACAGAAACAGACACACACATAGAGAAACACACACACACATACAGAAATACACACACACAGAAGCACACACACACACACAGAAAGACACACACACATACTGAAACACACATACAGAGACACACACGCACACACATGCTTCACACACACACACACAGAGAAACACACACATACATACAGGAACACACACACACACACAGAAACACACACACACACAGAAACACACACACATACAGAAACACACACACACACACAGAAACACACACACAAACACATACAGAAACACACACACATACAGAAACACACACACACAGAAACACACACACACATGCAGAAACACACACACATACAGAATCACACACACTCACATAAACACACACACACAGAAACACACACACACACCGAAACACACACACACATACAGAAACACACAGACATACAGAATCACACACACACACACATAAACACACACACACAGAAACACACACACACATAGAGAACACACACACACACAGAAACACACACACACACATACAGAACCACACACACACATACAGAACACACACACACACAGAAAGACACACACAAACACATACAGAAACACACACACACACATACAGAAACACACACACACATACAGAAACACACACACACATACAGAAACACAAACACACACACAGAAATACACACACATACAGAA
>NW_027254919.1:410000-425000 GCF_044704955.1 Pristiophorus japonicus
CACATACACACAGAAACACACACACACACAAACAGAAACACACACACACATACAGAAACACACAGACACATACAGAAACACACACACACAGAAACACACACACACACACACAAACTAAAACACACACACACACACACACAGATACACGGAAACACACACACACACAGAAACACAAACACACACACAGAAACACTCACACACATACAGAAACACACACACACACATAAACACACACACACACACAGAAACACACACACACGCACACAGAAACACACGCACACAGAAACACACACACACATAAAGAAACACACACACAAACAGAAACACACACACACACACAGAAACACACACACACATACAAAAACACACACACACATATAAACACACACACACAGAAACACACACACACATACAGAAACACATACACACAGAAACACACACACACATACAGAAACACACACGCACATACAGAAACACACACACAGAAACACACGCACACAGAAACACAAACACACATACAGAAACACACACACACAGAAACACACACACACATACAGAAACACACACACACACAGAAACAGTCACACACATAGAGAAACACACACATACAGAAATACACACACACATAAACACACACACACATACAGAAACACACACACATACAGAAACACACACACACATACAGAAACACACACACACACAGAAACAGACACACACATAGAGAAACACACATACAGAAATACACACACACAGAAGCACACACACACACACAGAAAGACATACACACATACTGAAACACACACACAGAGACACACACGCACACACATGCTTAACACACACACACACACAGAAACACACATACACATCTAGAAACACACACACACATACAGAAACACACACACACATACAGGAACACACACACACACACAGAAACACACACACACACAGAAACACACACACATACAGAAACACACACACACATACAGAAACACAAACACACACACAGAAACACACACACATACAGAAACACACACACACATACAGAACACACACACACACATACAGAACCACACACACAGATACAGAACACACACACAGAGAAACACACACACTAACACATACAGAAACACACACACACACATACAGAAACACACACACACACATACAGTAACACACACACACATACAGAAACACACACACACACACACAGAAACACACACACACAGAGAAACACACACACACATAAACACACACAAACATACACTGAAACACACACACACAAACACACAGAAACACACACACACATACAGAAACACACAAACACACAGAAACAAACACACACACACATACAGAAACACACACACATACAGAAACACACACACAGAAACACACACACACATGCAGAAACACACACACATACAGAAACATACACACACACAGAAACAAACACACACACACACAGAAACACACACACACATACAGAACACACACACACACATACAGAACCACACACACACATACAGAACACACACACACAGAAACACACACACAAACACATACAGAAACACACACCCATACAGAAACACACACACACACATACAGAAACACACACACATACAGAAACACACACACACACACAGAAACACACACACACACAGAAACACACACGCATACAGAAACACACACACACACAGAGAAACACACACATACACACAGAAACACACACACACACAGAAACACACACACACACGCAGAAACACACACACACACAGAAACACACACGCATACAGAAACACACACACACACAGAGAAACACACACATACACACAGAAACACACACACACACAGAAACACACACACACACGCAGAAACACACACACACACAGAAACACACACACACGCAGAAACACACACACACACACACACAGAAACACACACGCACACAAAGACACACACACACAGAAACACACACACACATACAGAAACACACATATACAGAAACACACACACACACAGAAACACACACACACATACAGAAACACACACACACACAGAAACACACACACACATAGAGAAACACACACACACATACAGAAATACACACACACAGAAGCACACACACACACACACAGAAAGACACACACACATACTGAAACACACACACAGAGACACACACGCACACACATGCTTCACACACACACACACACAGAAACACACATACGCATCTAAAAACACACACACATACAGAAACACACACACACACAGAAACACACACACATATACAGAAACACACACACACACAGAAACACACACACACATACAGAAACACACACACACACACACACAGAAACACACACATACACACATACAGAAACACACACACATACAGAAACACACACACACAGAAACACAGACACACATACAGAAACACTCAGACATACAGAAACACACACACAGAAACACACACCAACACACATACTTAACACATACACACAGAAACACACATACACATACAGAAACACACACACACATATAGAAACACACAGACGCATACAGAAACACACACACACACACAGAAACACACACACACACAACCTGAAACACACACACACACACAGAAACACGGAAAAACACACACACACAGAAACACACACACACACACAGAAACACACACACACACAGAAACACACACACACATACAGAAACACACACACACACACATAAACACACACACACACACAGAAACACACACACACATACAGAAACACATACACACAGAAACACACACACACACAAATACAGAAACACACACACACATACAGAAACACACACACAGAAACACACGCACACAGAAACACACACACAAATACAGAAACACACACACACAGAAACACACACACACATACAGAAACACACACACACACAGAAACACACACACACACAGAAACACACACACACATACAGAAACACACACATACAGAAATACTCACACACAGAAACACACACACACACATACAGAAACACACACACACATAGAGGAACACACACACACACAGAAACATACACACACACAGAAACACACACACATACAGAAACACACACACACACAGAAACACACACACACAGAAACACACGCACACAGAAACACACACACACATACAGAAACACACACACACACAGAAACACACACACACACACAGAAACACACAGACACACAGAAACACACACACATACAGAAACACACACACACATACAGAAACACACACAGAAACACACACACACATACAGAAACACACACACACACAGAAACAGACACACACATAGAGAAACACACACACACATACAGAAATACACACACACAGAAGCACACACACACACACACAGAAATACACACACACATACTGAAACACACATACAGAGACACACACGCACATACATGCTTCACACACACACACACAGAGAAACACACACATACATACAGGAACACACACACACACAGAAACACACACACACACAGAAACACACACACATACAGAAACACACACACACACACAGAAACACACACACACACACACAGAAACACACACACACATACAGAAACACACACACACACACAGAAACACACACACAAACACATACAGAAACACACACACATACAGAAACACACACACACAGAAACACACACACACATACAGAAACACACACACATACAGAATCACACACACTCACATAAACACACACACACAGAAACACACACACACACAGAAACACACACACACATACAGAAACACAAACACACACACAGAAACACATACACATACAGAAACACACACACGCATAGAGAACACACACACACACAGAAACACACACACACATACAGAAACACAAACACACACACAGAAACACACACACATACAGAAACACACACACACATACAGAACACACACACACACATACAGAACCACACACACACATACAGAACACACACACACACAGAAACACACACACAAAAACATACAGAAACACACACACACATACAGAAACACACACACACACATACAGAAACACACACAAACATACAGAAACACACACACACACACAGAAACACACATACACACAGAAACACACACACACACAGAGAAACACACACACATACAGAAACACACACACACACACAGAAACATACACATACACACAGAAACACACACACACACACACAAACACACACACACACATAAACACACACACACACACAGAAACACACACACACACACAAACACACACACACACAGAAAAACACACATACATACAGAAACACACACACAGAAACACACACATATACAGAAACACACACACACACAGAAACACACACACACAGAAACACACACACATACAGAAACACACACACACTCAGAAACAAACACACATACAGAAACACACACACACAGAAACACACAGACACACAGAAACACACACACACACACAGAAACACACACACACATACAGAAACACACACACACACAGAAACACACACACACAGAAACACACACACATACAAACACACACACACTCAGAAACACACACACACATACAGAAACACACACACACACAGAAACACACACACACACAGAAACACACACACACTCAGAAACACACACACATACAGAAACACACACACACACAGAAACACACACACACACAGAAACACACACACATACACAGAAACACACACACACATACAGAAACACAAACACACACACAGAAACACATACACATACAGAAACACACACACGCATAGAGAACACACACACACACAGAAACACACACACACATACAGAAACACAAACACACACACAGAAACACACACACATACAGAAACACACACACAAATACAGAACACACACACACACATACAGAACCACACACACACATACAGAACACACACACACACAGAAACACACACACAAAAACATACAGAAACACACACACACATACAGAAACACACACACACACATACAGAAACACACACACACATACAGAAACACACACACACACAGAACACACACACACACACAGAAACACACACACGCAGAGAAACACACACACATACAGAAACACACACACACACACAGAGAAACATACACATACACACAGAAACACACACACACACAAAAACACACACACACACATAAACACACACACACACAGAGAAACACACACACACACAAACACACAGAAACACACACATACATACAGAAACACACACACACAGAAACACACACACATATACAGAAACACACACACACAGAAACACACACACACACAGAAACACACACACACATACAGAAACACACACACACACTCAGAAACACACACACATACAGAAACACACACACACACAGAAACACACACAGACAGAAACACACACACATACACAGAAACACACACACACATACAGAAACACACACACACACATAAACACACACACACACAGAAACACACAACACACACAGAAACACACACACATGAAGAAACACACACACACACAGAAAAACACACACATGCAGAAACACACACACACACAGAAATACACACACACATACAGAAATACACACACACACACAGAAACACACACACACAGAAACACACACACATACACAGAAATACACACACACATACAGAAATACACACACACACAGAAACACACACACACACGCACAGAAACACACACACACACAGAAACACACACACACAGAAACACACACACACATACAGAAACGCACACACACACACAGAAACACACACACACATACAGAAACACACACACACATACAGAAACACACACACAGAAACACACACACACACACAAAAACACACTCAGACATACAGAAACACTCACAAACACACATACTTAACACACACACACAGAAACACACATACACATACAGAAACACACACACACATACAGAAACACACAGACACATACAGAAACACACACACAAACTAAAACACACACACACACACACAGAATCACGGAAACACACACACACACAGAAACACAAACACACACACAGAAACACTCACACACATACAGAAACACACACACACACATAAACACACACACACACACAGAAACACACACACACACATACAGAAACACATACACACAGAAACACACACACACACATACAGAAACACATACACACATACAGAAACACGCACACAGAAACACACGCACACAGAAACACACACACACATACAGAAACACACACACACAGAAACACACACACACACACAGAAACACACACACACACACAGAAACACACACACACATACAGAAACACACACACACATAAACACACACACATACACAGAAACACACACACACATACAGAAACACATACACACAGAAACACACACACACACAAACAGAAACACACACACACATACAGAAACACACAGACACATACAGAAACACACACACACAGAAACACACACACACACACAAACTAAAACACACACACACACACACACAGATACACGGAAACACACACACACACAGAAACACAAACACACACACAGAAACACTCACACACATACAGAAACACACACACACACATAAACACACACACACACACAGAAACACACACGCACACAGAAACACACGCACACAGAAACACACACACACATAAAGAAACACACACACAAACAGAAACACACACACACACACAGAAACACACACACACATACAAAAACACACACACACATATAAACACACACACACAGAAACACACACACACATACAGAAACACATACACACAGAAACACACACACACATACAGAAACACACACGCACATACAGAAACACACACACAGAAACACACGCACACAGAAACACAAACACACATACAGAAACACACACACACAGAAACACACACACACATACAGAAACACACACACACACAGAAACAATCACACACATAGAGAAACACACACATACAGAAATACACACACACATAAACACACACACACACATACAGAAACACACACACATACAGAAACACACACACACATACAGAAACACACACACACACAGAAACAGACACACACATAGAGAAACACACATACAGAAATACACACACACAGAAGCACACACACACACACAGAAAGACATACACACATACTGAAACACACACACAGAGACACACACGCACACGCATGCTTAACACACACACACACACAGAAACACACATACACATCTAGAAACACACACACACATACAGAAACACACACACACATACAGGAACACACACACACACACAGAAACACACACACACACAGAAACACACACACATACAGAAACACACACACACATACAGAAACACAAACACACACACAGAAACACACACACATACAGAAACACACACACACATACAGAACACACACACACACATACAGAACCACACACACAGATACAGAACACACACACAGAGAAACACACACACTAACACATACAGAAACACACACACACACATACAGAAACACACACACACACATACAGTAACACACACACACATACAGAAACACACACACACACACACAGAAACACACACACACAGAGAAACACACACACACATAAACACACACACACATACACTGAAACACACACACACAAACACACAGAAACACACACACACATACAGAAACACACAAACACACAGAAACAAACACACACACACATACAGAAACACACACACATACAGAAACACACACACAGAAACACACACACACATGCAGAAACACACACACATACAGAAACATACACACACACAGAAACAAACACACACACACACAGAAACACACACACACATAGAGAACACACACACACACAGAAACACACACACACATACAGAAACACAAACACACACACAGAAACACACACACATACAGAAACACACACACACATACAGAACACACACACACACATACAGAACCACACACACACATACAGAACACACACACACAGAAACACACACACAAACACATACAGAAACACACACACATACAGAAACACACACACACACATACAGAAACACACACACATACAGAAACACACACACACACACAGAAACACACACACACACAGAAACACACACGCATACAGAAACACACACACACACAGAGAAACACACACATACACACAGAAACACACACACACACAGAAACACACACACACACGCAGAAACACACACACACACAGAAACACACACGCATACAGAAACACACACACACACAGAGAAACACACACATACACACAGAAACACACACACACACAGAAACACACACACACGCAGAAACACACACACACACACACACAGAAACACACACGCACACAAAGACACACACACACAGAAACACACACACACATACAGAAACACACATATACAGAAACACACACACACACAGAAACACACACACACATACAGAAACACACACACACACAGAAACACACACACACATAGAGAAACACACACACACATACAGAAATACACACACACAGAAGCACACACACACACACACAGAAAGACACACACACATACTGAAACACACACACAGAGACACACACGCACACACATGCTTCACACACACACACACACAGAAACACACATACACATCTAAAAACACACACACATACAGAAACACACACATACATACAGGAACACACACACACACAGAAACACACACACACACAGAAACACACACACATACTGAAACACACACACACACAGAAACACACACACACACACACAGAAACACACACACACATACAGAAACACACACACACACAGAAACACACACACACACACATACAGAAACACACACACATACAGAAACACACACACACAGAAACACACACACACATACAGAAACACACACACATACAGAATCACACACACACATAAACACACACACACACACACAGAAACACACACACACACAGAAACACACACACACATACAGAAACACAAACACACACACAGATACACATACACACACACAGAAACACACACACATACAGAAACACACACACACACACAGAAACACACACACACACACACAGAAACACACACACATACAGAAACACACACACACACACAGAAACACACACACACACACACACAGAAACACACACACACATACAGAAACACACACACACACACACACACAGAAACACACACACACACACACAGAAACACACACACACATACAGAAACACACATATACAGAAACACACACACACACAGAAACACACACACACATAGAGAAACACACATACACACAGAAACACACACACACATAGAGAAACACACACACACATACAGAAATACACACACACAGAAGCACACACACACACACACAGAAAGACACACACACATACTGAAACACACACACAGAGACACACACGCACACACATGCTTCACACACACACACACACAGAAACACACATACACATCTAAAAACACACACACATACAGAAACACACACATACATACAGGAACACACACACACACAGAAACACACACACACACACAGAAACACACACACATACAGAAACACACACCCACACAGAAACACACACACACACACACACACAGAAACACACACACACATACAGAAACACACACACACACAGAAACACACACACACACACACATACAGAAACACACACACATACAGAAACACACACACACAGAAACACACACACACACACAGAAACACACACACACACAGAAACACACACACACATACAGAAACACAAACACACACACAGATACACATACACACACACAGAAACACACACACATACAGAAACACACACACACACACAGAAACACACACACACACACACAGAAACACACACACATACAGAAACACACACACACACACAGAAACACACACACACACACACAGAAACACACACACACATACAGAAACACACACACACACACACACACAGAAACACACACACACAGAAACACACACACACATACAGAAACACACACACATACAGAATCACACACACACACACACACAGAAACACACACACACATACAGAAACACAAACACACACACAGAAACACACACACATACAGAAACACACACACACACATACAGAACACACACACACACATACAGAACCACACACACACATACAGAACACACACACACACAGAAACACACACACAAACACATACAGAAACACATACACACACATACAGAAACACACACACACACATACAGAAACACACACACACACAGAAACACACACACAGAGAAACACACACACATACAGAAACACACACACACACAGAAACACACACATACACACAGAAACACACACACACACAGAAACACACACACACACAGAAACACTAACACACACACAGAGAAACACACACGCACACAAACACACACACACACAGAAACACACACTCAAATACTGAAACACACACACACAGAAACACACACACATATACAGAAACACACACACACACAGAAACACACACACACATGCAGAAACACACACACACACAGAAACACACACACACACACATACAGAAACACACACACATACAGAAACACACACACATACAGAAACACACACACACAGAAACACAGACACACATACAGAAAAACTCAGACATACAGATACACACACACAGAAACACACACCAACACACATACTTAACACACACACACAGAAACACACATACACATATAGAAACACACACACATATAGAAACACACAGACACATACAGAAACACACACACACACACAGAAACACACACACACACACAGAAACACACACACACATACAGAAACACACACACACACATAAACACACACACACACAGAAACACACACACATACAGAAACACATACACACAGAAACACACACACACACACATACAGAAACACACACACACATAGAGAAACACACACACAGAAACACACGCACACAGAAACACACACACACATACAGAAACACACACACACAGAAACACACACACACATACAGAAACACACACACACAATGAAACAGACACACACATAGAGAAACACACACATACAGAAATACACACGCACAGAAACACACACACACACAGAATGACACACACACATACTGAAACACACACACAGAAACACACACACACATGCTTAACACACACACACACACAGAAACACACATACACATCGAGAAACACACACACACATACAGAAACACACACACACATAGAGGAACACACACACACACACACTTAAACACACACACACACAGAAACACACACACATACAGAACCACACACACACACAGAAACACACACACACACAGAAACACACGCACACAGAAACACACACACACATACAGAAACACACACACACACAGAAACACACACACACACAGAAACACACAGACACACAGAAACACACACACATACAGAAACACACACACACATACAGAAACACACACAGAAACACACACACACATACAGAAACACACACACACACAGAAACAGACACACACATAGAGAAACACACACACACATACAGAAATACACACACACAGAAGCACACACACACACACAGAAAGACACACACACATACTGAAACACACACACAGAGACACACACGCACACACATGCTTCACACACACACACACACAGAAACACACATACACATCTAAAAACACACACATACAGAAACACACACATACATACAGGAACACACACACACACAGAAACACACACACACACAGAAACACACACACATACATAAACACACACACACACAAGGAAACACACACACACACACACACACAGAAACACACACACACATACAGAAACACACACACACACAGAAACACACACACACACACATACAGAAACACACACACATACAGAAACACACACACACAGAAACACACACACACATACAGAAACACACACACATACAGAATCACACACACACATAAACACACACACACACACACAGAAACACACACACACACAGAAACACACACACACATACAGAAACACAAACACACACACAGATACACATACACATACAGAAACACACACACGCATAGAGAACACACACACACACAGAAACACACACACACATACAGAAACACAAACACACACACAGAAACACACACACATACAGAAACACACACACACATACAGAACACACACACACATACAGAACCACACACACACATACAGAACACACACACACACAGAAACACACACACAAACTCATACAGAAACACACACACACACATACAGAAACACACACGCACACATACAGAAACACACACACACATACAGAAACACACACACACATACAGAAACACACACACACAGAGAAACACACACACACACAGAGAAACACACACACATACAGAAACACACACACACACAGAGAAACACACACATACACACGGAAACACACACACACACACAGAAACACACACACACACATAAATACACACACACACAGAGAAACATACACACACACAAACACACACACACACACAAACACACACATACATACAGAAACACACACACACACAGAAACACACAAACATATACAGAAACACACACACACAGAAACACACACACACGCAGAATCACACACACACATACAGAAACACACACACACTCAGAAACACACACACATACAGAAACACACACACACACAGAAACAAACACACAGACAGAAACACACACACATACACAGAAACACACACACACATACAGAAACACACACACACACACATAAACACACACACACAGAAACACACAACACACACAGAAACACACACACATAAAGAAACACACACACACACAGAAACACACACACATGCAGAAACACACACACACAGCAATACACACACACATACAGAAATACACACACACACACAGAAACACACACACACACAGACACACACACACATACAGAAACACACACATATAAAGAAACGCACACATATAAAGAAACGCACACACACACAGAAACTCACACACATGCAGAAACACACACACATACACAGAAATACACACACACATACAGAAATACACACACACACAGAAACACACACACACACCCACAGAAACACACACAAACACAGAAACACACACACACAGAAACACACACACACATACAGAAACGCACACGCACACACAGAAACACACACACACATACAGAAACACACACACACATACAGAATCACATACACACATAAACACACACACACACAGAAACACACACACACAGAGAAACACACACACACATACAGAAACACAAACACACACACAGATACACATGCACATACAGAAACACACACACGCATAGAGAACACACACACACACAGAAACACACACACACATACAGAAACACAAACACACACACAGAAACACACACATACAGAAACACACACAAACATACAGAACACACACACACACATACAGAACCACACACACACATACAGAACACACACACTCACAGAAACACACACACAAACTCATACAGAAACACACACACACACATACAGAAACACACACGCACACATACAGAAACACACACACACATACAGAAACACACACACACATACAGAAACACACACACACAGAGAAACACACACACACACAGAGAAACACACACACATACAGAAACACACACACACACAGAGAAACACACACATACACACAGAAACACACACACACACAGAGAAACATACACACACACAAACACACACACACACACAAACACACACATACATACAGAAACACACACACACAGAAACACACACACATATACAGAAACACACACATAGAAACACACACACACGCAGAAACACACACACACATACAGAAACACACTCACACACACAGAAACACACACACAGACAGAAACACACACACATACACAGAAACACACACACACATACAGAAACACACACACACACACATAAACACACACACACAGAAACACACAACACACACAGAAACACACACACATAAAGAAACACACACACACACAGAAACACACACACACACAGAAACACACACACACACACATACAGAAACACACACACATACAGAAACACACACACACAGAAACACACACACACATACAGAAACACACACACATACAGAATCACACACACACATAAACACACACACACACACACAGAAACACACACACACACAGAAACACACACACACATACAGAAACACAAACACACACACAGATACACATACACACACACAGAAACACACACACATACAGAAACACACACACACACACAGAAACACACACACACACACACAGAAACACACACACATACAGAAACACACACACACACACAGAAACACACACACACACACACAGAAACACACACACACATACAGAAACACACACACACACACACACAGAAACACACACACACAGAAACACACACACACATACAGAAACACACACACATACAGAATCACACACACACACACACACAGAAACACACACACACATACAGAAACACAAACACACACACAGAAACACACACACATACAGAAACACACACACACACATACAGAACACACACACACACATACAGAACCACACACACACATACAGAACACACACACACACAGAAACACACACACAAACACATACAGAAACACATACACACACATACAGAAACACACACACACACATACAGAAACACACACACACATACAGAAACACACACACACACAGAAACACACACACAGAGAAACACACACACATACAGAAACACACACACACACAGAAACACACACATACACACAGAAACACACACACACACAGAAACACACACACACACAGAAACACTAACACACACACAGAGAAACACACACGCACACAAACACACACACACACAGAAACACACACTCAAA